>NC_138978.1:67495419-67780419 GCF_964341445.2 Mesoplodon mirus
TCTTTGAACTTTACCAGAACCAAAGACACCACCAGCCCAGCCATATTCAGAACAGTACCTGCCAACTCTTTTTGCCCAGGTTACACTCTCTAATATCATGACTCCAACTATCCTTTATCCCCTGGAATTTACTAATCCTAACACTTTTCACTGTATCCTTAAATTTCATCATCAGTTATCAAAATTACTCCCTTGAGTCACTTGTTCCTCTCTCCATCATACTCTGAACACTGTATCCAGCTCTCTGGCTTCTTAGCTCTCCTTCTATGAATTTGAATGTAGAAAGGTAAAAGATAGCACTGAAATGACCAATCTCATTTTGAACACATGGTCACAAACCACAGTGCTGCCAGGGAAACATTCCATATATTGCTAATTCAGTTACTCTGCATTCTTTAAAATGACTATGTAGAACCTTCTTTTCTATCCTCCAATAATACCTCTCCCATTTTCACTCTCAGATAAGGACTTTGTTTACAATTTCATTAAGAAATTTAAGCAATAAGAAAAGTTCTTCCAGATGCGTACACCACAACATCCACCTACAAGCATCCTCCCTTATTTACTCTGCCTTCTCACCTGAGACCATATGTAGCACCAGACTCCTATAAAAACGAGTCCCTCCATTTTTGCACCATATCCCATCATCTTTCACCTTTCTTAACTTCTCTCCTATTTGAATGAGAAAGAAGTGAGATAAAGGTAACTACTTAGTAAGATAGAGACAGAAGCTGCTGATCCTTAAGAAAAGATTACCTAAGTCTAGAAAGAAAATATGTTTCTCAAGGGTCATAACTCCTACATAAAGTTTACCAGCATCATTCCTCAGAGAACTTTGAAAAGGATATGTAACTTCAGAGAGAAATTTCTTGGTAGTGGCTGTACTAAGTCTCCAAATTCCACAAGAATGTCCATATCCAAGATTGGCATAGACATTTTTACATTTTCTCCTTAGAGAAATAGAAAGCATGCGACTCAGAAACAACATGAGGAACTGAAAACTAATGATTTTTCCCCCATTTTCTGGTCAACTTACATCATCTTGCTTCTTACATAATTCTAGGGAGAAGGAAGGACAACCACAAATCAAAGTTTTAAATTCTCACCATTTTAACAGGTGGAATTTTGCAGGAAGATTTAACTTGATTTAGAAGAATTAAACCAATGCAACATTTCTTGAACTCAGATATGGTGACTGAAAATTTATACCTGGCACATATATGGGACAATTTTTAGGATCATTAAAAATTTTCATGCACCACATGACAACATCGCAGACAATAAAAACCCTAGAATTGGAGCTAACTGATTTAAAACAATAGCCATTACCTGAGAGAGAGCTACTGTGTAAAGGTGAATTGAGCTCCCAAGAGTCACTGGTGATTTGGTGAATAAAAGTTGACTTTCATGAGTCTGAGTTTGCAAAAATACATCAAAGTGCTTAAAAATCCTTGAGAAAATACAAGATGACAGGGGAATTTTTTTTTGTTTCAGAAAGGCAAAGAGTGTGAATGCTTCCTTTTTAGAGTTTTTTTCACAATGTTAATTTCTGTGTAATTCCCTATAACAAAGACTTCAAGTGATTTTTTGCCCTCCTGTTTCAGACTATGGATCTAAACAATTTGAATTTTCGCCTAGCCAAAATAAAGATGCACACCATACATAGTCTTGACTAAGTCTAGCAGAAAAAAATGTCCCTGTTTCCCAAATTCTGGACTTAACACTAAGCTTTGGATAGGTAGTAGGGAAAGTTGTTTTGCCTGTCTTAAAAAATGACAAATTTCCCCAAATCAGGATGTGTTTTAGGAATGAAATGGCTGCCACTGGAGAAGAGTAAGCTAAATATTAAATGGGGCACACAATGGCATTGCTGCAGCAATGGTGACTCTCCAGGGCTAGGAAATGGTGACAACTGATAGAGTGTCTAATTTTCCCAGACATTGTGACCATTCATACTCAGAGAGCTAACAATACTTCATTGACTAGCTGAACAGCTGAATATATTGCAATAGGCTCCTGGAATTAGTAAAATCTACATCAGTTATACTTCAGGTCAAATATTCAATTCAATGGTGTTGTCCTGGAGAACTTCATACTCAGGAAGTATGTACCTCTGGTACATTAAGACCAATAATTGGGCAGGGCAAGATAAGTGGCATGCTCTGCGCCCAGCTCAATCACATTGTACTCCATTATGCTCCCAAATTTTCCCAAATACTAAAACTGCTGGGAGGAAAAAAAGAAAGAAGGAGAGAGAAGAATATGAGAAAAAGAAGTTGATTGATTGCCTCCACAATGAGGCTAATCAGACGCAGGTCCATTTCAGTGAAACCAGCTCAAGCCTTGCCACCTGAAGACTTATAACAGCAGAAAGTCTTAACTATTTGTCAAGCTTTTGAGAGGTCAGGTGAGAGCACCTTTCCAAATACCTCTCAAAACTTTGCTACTCAAGGTGTTGCCCATTGATCAGCAGCATTAGCATCACTGGGATATTGCTAGAAATGCAGAATCTCTAGAGTACTCAGATGTATTAAATCAGAATCTGGATGTTAATAAGGTCCTTAGTTATTTCGTATACACATTAAAGTTTGTGAAACAATGCTTTAAAATTTTCCTTTCAGAGCAAAAGAACCTGCATATTATCCTAAATCTTAAAGTCCCTTGATCATCTACATATTTGGTTGCCTGGTGCTCAAGTGATTGGAGAAAGAGAATAGACTGCATAGTAACACCGCCCAAATGCAAAGAAATGTCAACATTTGCCAGAGTAGCACTAGTTTATGCATGGTATTAGACAAACACAGAAATCTCAATGGCTTAATACAGTAGAAGTTTTGTTTGGGGATTTTTGTTTTTTATCACATGTGTTACAACTCAATATAGGTATGGTGATCTACTTTATAGGGTTGCCATCTGGAACAAATGGTTGCCAAGGTCACTGTGGCAGGAAAAGATGAAAGTGGTTCACTAGCTCTTTATTACCTTAGCCTAGGAATGACAAATATCAGTCCTGTTTATGATCCACTGGGCAGAACTGGTTAAATAGTGAAGTTCATGAATATTTAGTGACTGCTGCTTCAATATCCCTATGTGCTCTCATAATTATCATTTAAAAAATTTGATTCACATTTTCATGTTCCTTCTATAGCAGTGCAGATTCATTAAAGGCCATCTATTTTGGCTATTCTGCTTATTTTCCCTCTGACTACTGGGTCTTGTTAGAATATATGTTATTTTTATTTATCTGCATATTAGGGCTCCAGTCTAGCTTCTGGGATACCATAAGTAAGTGGTCTCCAGTGAATTATGAAAGTGCAAATGTCTCTACCCTTGGAGCTGACAGGTCTAAGGCATCAGGATATCAGTCTCCAGTTGTCACCAAGCAGAAAGCTCTCAGTTCCACCCAGACCCCCAAACTGAGAGGAAAACTGAACCCAGACCATCTTTGCGGTTTATTCTTAGTTCTTCATGTACCATAAGGACACAAACACATTAAATTCAACCTCCCATCACCACCCCAGATAATTTGAGATCTCTGTAGACCAAGCTATCTGTAGAATCTTCTATGAACCAATGCTCACTCCCAGGATTCTTGGATGCTATCTTCTTTCACGAGGACATAAACTCCCAAGCCAACTCTTACTTTCAGCAACAAGACAGAATGGTCTCACTAGCATTACCTGCCCCTTAAGCCTTGCTGCCAGCCGCTCAGCACCATAAAGATACATAAGAATACAGGGGAACTCAGGGGAACTAAACTATAATTTACCCAGAATTTCTACTCTCCCCATTTTACAGGAAACAAACAAACTCAGCTTAAGATATTTTATATTCTTTGCACTAGGTCAATTAGGCAGTAAAATGCAGAGATTAGAACCGAGGTTAACTGGCTCCAGCTTCCAAGCTGCTTGTATCTAATAGGTTCTATTTACTCACATCAGCTTCATTATCAAGGGCAGGTGGGTAGAAGAGGGTTTATGCTGGGATCACAAAAGCAAGAGGAGCACATCTGTAGTTATGATTGCCACAGAGTCAGAGATGGGGAAGGGGGGTTTGCGAAGGGTGAAGGGACGCCCTACTGTTATCGACCCTTTTGAGTGAGGCCTCAGCAAAGATCCTACTGCCTGGTGTCCGTTGAGCCAACAGAACAAGACCAAGTTTGGTTTCAGAAGTAAAGGAAATTTTATTCTTTGATCAAAGAATGGAAAGGTACAAGTTTGCACTCAAGAGTACGAGCTCTCGGGCTTCCCTGGTGGTGCCGTGGTTGGGAGACTGCCTGCCGATGCAGGGGACACGGGTTCGTGCCCTGGTCTGGGAAGATCCCACATGCCACGGAGCGGCTGGGCCCGTGAGCTATGGCAGCTGGGCCTGCGCATCCGGGGCCTGTGCTCTGCAGCCGGAGAGACCACAACAGTGAGAGGCCCACATACCGCAAAAAAAAAAAAAAAAAAAATGAGTACAAGCTCTCTCTGAAAGGCCATGAGCAGGTCTGCCTTATAGGGTCTTGTCAGCAGGGAGGGGGTGGAGTCCATGCCCCTTAAGCATAGCTGTGGTGGGCTGCTTTATAAGGTTCTAGTCAGCAGGGACGGGGAGGAGTTCTTCCAGGTCTCGCGTAGCCGTGCTGCTCACAGCTTTTGCTCTCGATCACAGTGCCCGGCACAGCGTCTACACACAGCCTGCCGCCACCATCTTGAACTGAAGAGTCGGGTGCATCTGTTTTGCACTAGGAGCTCTGGTCTGAAGTGTGGGGTGCTAGGCCTCTGTACCCTATGAGCAAGTGAAGCTAGACCAAGCACAAAGGAAGAGAAAACAAAAAAGGTCAGACTTTATTTTATTACCTAGATTCTAATTTTATTTCCTCGGAATTGTTAATGGGCTTTGCTGGTAACAAATACCTCCTCTGTCATTTGTCCTGCTCCTAATTCTCGAGGGGCACTGAGGGGCACAGGTCTGTCTTTTGTAACTATTTCCTGCTGATTTGAGGCATCGTCATAACCCAGGTTGAGGAGCGGTACTTCTCAGCTGCCTGTAGATGTGTTCGATTGTCCCCAGACCTTAGCCCTGTTTGCCCTGAGCAACAACCATTTGTCTAACCTTTTGGATCCAAAGGGTACCAGACAATTTAAGAAGCATGGCATAAATATTAGAAGAGAATAATGGTCACATGTCAATTTTTTTCCTAAATATGAAGGCATCTAGGTCTTCTGTAAGCAAAAGTGTGCCCTGATGTTGAGGCTCACTGCCACGGCCTGAATCTCCCTGGTAACACTTTGGTTGTTTTCCAGAGAGAAGCTTCAGGTCACAGAGGGGTTCACAGGAGTAGTTAAGGGGGTCCGTTGCCCCAGGTTGTCTCTCCGGAGGTTGGGGCTCAGGGTCCTTTTCATTCGAGTGTGATGTGCCTACAGAGTGATCCCTGCAACTTCAATGCACAGTGGGTGGTTAGGATTACCAAGTGGGGCCCATTCCACTTAGGAGTGAGCTGACCTTCTGGGCTTTCTGATTTTCCAGGTTTTTAGGTTCACCCAGTCTCCTGGCTGGAAGGGGTGGAGGGCCAGGTCAGTGGATACAGGCAGCACCTGGTTACCATATTCAGTGAGAGCTTTCAAGGTTTCTCCTATCTCAAGAGCATACTTGAGTTGTTCCATTTCAAGGGGTTAAGGTGTCCCTTCTCTTGGGTTTGAGGAATGAGTCTACTATACCTGAGTTCAAGTGCACTTAACTTTAACTTACCCCTTGTGGCTAAATTTATGTGGAGGAAGGCAATGGAAGCAACTTAATCCAATTTTCTTGAGTTTCCTGACATAGCTTGGCTAAGGCCTGTTTCAAGGTCTGATAGGATCTCTCTACTTTCCCTGACAATTGGGGTCTCCAGGCTGAGTGCAAGTTTCATTTTATGCCCAGGGCACTTGTTATCCTATTTGTCACCTGAGACACAAATGCTGGACCATTATCACCTTGTAAGGATCCTGGGAGCCCAAACCTTGGGATTATTTATTTTAGTAACACCTTAGCCACTTCAGCTGCTGTTTCAGTTCTAGCATGGAATGCTTCTATCCAGAACATGTGTCTACTAACATCAAGAGATACCTGAAATTACCCAGTACTCTCGGCAGGACAGGAAAATCAATTTTGGCCAGGATATGTCCCTCTGGTCTGAATGGGTCTTCTCTGGTGGCCTCTGAGGGGTCTGGTGTTGGAGTTGTTCATTGTGTGTATGGGGCATATCTCAATTACCTGACTGATTATATTTTTCATGCCAGGAATTACCATGACCTCAACCCAATTATATAGGGCTTCCCTCCTGTAGTGAGTTTCTTGATGAGCCTCACTGATGGCTTGACAAGCTGCGGTTGGGGAAAGAACTATTGCCCATATTCATTAACTAGCCACATGTGGCCTCCTAGGTCTCTACTGCAGCCCCATTTTCAGGCTTTGTTTATTTCTTCCTTTGTGTAGGTTGGGGAATAATTGGATGGATCTGGCCTTCGAGGTATGAGGGGTAGTTGCCAAGCTACTGGTTCTAGGGCTGTTCTTTCGGCAGTTGCATCCACCTTATTGTTTCCCTTTATTACCTCTCCATCCCCCTTTTGGTGACCCCTACAATGAATCACTGCCACCTTTTTTTGGAAGCTGTACTGTTTCTAAGGGCTTCAATATACTTAAGCCATGTTTCACCTGTTTATTCTCTGCAGTAAACACACCTCTTTCCTTCCAAATAGCCCTAAGTGTCTGTAGAATGGCATATGCATACCAGGAATCTGTGTAAACATTTAATATCTTCCCTGTCCCAAGTTCTAAGGCTCAGGTGAGGGTTATCAGCTCTGCCTTTTGGGCAGACTTCCCAGGGGTAGGCTTTGCGCCTCTGTGACTTAGGTCTGGGAGGTTACTTATGTATCCCACCAGCTTTTTTCCCTCTCTGATAAAACTGCTCCCATATGTGAGCCATTCCTCTTCTGCCTTTGGGAGAGGCTTTCTTCCTAGGTCGGGTCAACTGGACTAGATGGAGTCTATGATTTCTATACAGTCATGCTCCAGGGGGCCCCATTTCTGTGGGCAGCAGGATTTAGTGTGTGACAGGTTTTTGTGGTAACCACTGGGTTGTCTAAAAGCACAATCTGAAATTTAATTGACCTCCTGGGGGATAGTCATTCTGTTCCCTTAGAACTTAATAAAGCCTGAACCACACAGTGATTGGCTGACCAAATGTTAACTTTTCAGCCTCCTTTAGCAAGGTTGTAGTAACTGCAAGGAGACCATCCTTTAGTGGTTTGATCTAAGTGTTAGAGAAATAAATAAGTACCTGAGTAAGGGGTCCCAGTTTTTGAGCTAATACCCCAAGGGCGGTTCCCCTTCTCTCATGAATGTAAAGGTCAAACAGTTCAGCTAAATCTGGGAGGGCAGGGCAAAGGCCTGAAGTAGCTGCTTTTTCAATTATTGAAAGGCCCCTTTGCATTCTGAATTCCATTCAAAAGGCTAATCATCCTTTCCTTTCAACTTTTCATGTAGTGGCCTAGCTATTAGATCAGGGTTAGGGATCTAGATGCAGCGAAACCCAGCCATCCCCAGGAACCCCGTAAGCTGTCTTCTGTTTTTAGGAGGGGCAAGGCTGAAAAAGGCTTTTTTGCTTTCCTGGGGTAGGCTTCTCTGGCCTGTGAGAATGAAGAGTAGGTAAGTCACCCTAGTTTGTGATATTTGTGTCTTTTTCTTGGGTACCTTATATCCTTTATCAGTTAGGTGGTTCAGGACCGTTACAGTATTTTAGTCAGAGGCGTTCTAAGTTAGGACTGGTGATCAGAATGATGTCTCTGTACTGGAGGAGGGTTCCCTCCTCCAGATGTGAATCTTTTAGATCTTTAGCTAAAGTTTCCCCAAAGATAGTGGTGGAATTTTTGTACCCTTGGGGCAGGACCGTCCACCAGTATTGTTGCATTTGTTGCATGTTTGGGTCCTACCACCTAAGAGCAAACCTTTCCTGTGACTCTGGGGCTAATGGAATACAGAGGAAGGCATCTTTTAAATCTAATACAGAATACAAGGTCCTGTGGACAGTAATGTGGACAGCAGGGTGTAAGGATTATGGAATACTGGATGTATATCTCAGGTGGCTTCCTCGACTGCCCTGAGGTCCGGTACCATCCCCACTGGGTTTCTTTACAGGGAGAATGGGGGTATTACAGGTTGATTGGCATGTTCTAACAAGGCCCTAGTCAATTAGGCACTGTATAACAGGGGCAATGCCTAACAAGGCTGTCCAATAAGGCCTCCTGATGGAGACAGTACTGTTTTCTATTGGACCATGAATGTCCAGGTTTTAGATGGATTATTAAGGGACTGGCTCCTACAGCTCTTGCTACCTGTCCCTGGGCTCAGACCTCGGGATTTACTCAAGGGAGATTGACTTGCTCTATCTGAGGAGGTTTGTCCCCAGCCATTAACATTATTGTATTGTGCCCTTTGTCTAAGGGGATGCCACTCTCCATTTTTTCTCCCTTTAGGTGGATAGTAGCCTCCAATTTATATCTCCTTTTAGCAGGTTATAGAGCATTTGGGGACATACAGGAAGGAATGTGTGAGTGTGCGTTCATCCAATTTACATTCTAATGGCTCTGTGAATGCCCATTCTAGGATTTTCCCTGATACCCCCATAATTTTACAATTCTTGTGATCTGGTGTTCAGAATTCAGTAAGGGACACCAGTGTCAGCTAAGAATTTGAGAGGCTTTCCCCCTATGTCCAGTGTCAGCTGGAGCTCCTTGTGGGTCAATTGGAGTGCCAGTTTAGGACACTTTGGGCCCTATTGTTCTTCATCTACTTGGACCATATTCCTTCGAGGTTAGTGGTCAGGATCTGCCATTTCCATCCCCCTTCAGGGATGACAATGGCATTCTCTCTTCCTGTGTCCCACTTTTTTACATATGGCACACAGATTGGGTTCTAATTTCCCTGGCTTGCTATCTCTCAGTGGGGGATGGACGTCCCTCACCAGAGTTGAGAATATCCATGAGCAGTTAGTCCAGGTTCTCGTACCAATCAGTTGATGTTGGAGGGCAACAGCCAATAGGTGGGCTTGCCTCCAGGCCCTTTCATCCTCTGAATTTCCCTCCTCTATATCTGAGTTATTAAAAACCCAGTAGGCAACCTCTACCAGGCGAGAGCTCGGGGTATCTGGATCTATTTCCAGTTTCTGAAGTTTACACCTAATGTGGGGGGCACTTTGGGAAATAAAATACTCATCAGGATTGTACTCCCTTCCAGTGACTCAGGGTCATTGAAAGTATAGATTCAGAGACATTCTCTGAGGCACTCGAAGAATGCCAAACGGTTTTCCATTGGCTCCTGATTGATTTTTTATTCCAATTGACAGGCTTCTTTCCTGCTGCCTGGATTCCCTTTAGAATCATATTTTTATAACGGGTCAGCCTCTGCTTTCCATTCCCTTCTCCATTGTCTCTGTGGTCTCAATTGGGCTTGTTATCTGGGACTGCTTGATTCCCCAGTCTACAAATAGCATGACCTGCATTGTCTTTGTTCTCTTTATCTGTTTGGTTTGGGAAATTTGGAACCAGCACCAAACTGTTAATGGATTCCTCGAAAGACCAAAATAGGAGGCATCCAAATGGTGTGGACTCTGATATAACTGGGGCTCCCCTTGAATTTGTACAGTCCATGCCTAAGATAATTAGTCTCTCCTCAGTCAAAATTTCCCACAGGAGTTTCGACAGGGCTACCTCCGGGCCAGAGCAGCTTGGCCAAGTTAGTTCCTGACCAACTTGGGCCATTAGGGGGTGGCACAACTGTCTGAGGCGGGGTCTTCTCTTTCCTCATTTTGGCTGAAAGGGAAGAGTTTTTAGACTTTCCACTGGATGACAACTAAAATCATGAGGGATTCCCATAGGGTACTCACCAGATCACTGGGGCAGCTGGTATTCTGTGCTGATACCAGGAGGAGAGCCCCTGGAACCTCCACTGATAAAGAATCACTCAAGGTCACCCTCACAAGCAGAGGAGGGAGGAGAGGTCGGGTGGTGGGTGTTTCCTGTTCTTACCAGCAGCTCACAGAGCTTCCTGATCCTCTGATCATCGTAATCCTGGTCTTGCAAGCAGTTCACAGGGTTCCTCAGCCCACTTCAGAGAAATTAGTGCCAACCCGAAGAGGTCATGTCAGTGATCATGTACTTACCCTGGGACTATTTTGCACTCGGGCATCCCCTGTGCATTTCCTGAGCTCGGATGGAGCATGGTCATTCCATTTTGTCAGGTGGTCCTCATTACCTGGACCTTTTCCTGGTCTGGCCTCGGCTCACAAGGCTGGCCACTTTCCTTTACCAAACCAAAAGTGACTATGTACTACTGTTCACCCCTGGAGGTCAGCAAGGAGGGTAAAAAGCCCTGGTTCAGCCACTACTGCCTGGTACAGGGGTCAAGAGGATAGCACTGCTGGTGACACAGTAAGCAAGACTGTTATGGCTCCCCCTTGTCCATAGGCCCCCACTGTCCCCCAGCACCTGGTACCACGGGAAGTCTAGCCAGAGGCAGCAGGCAGACATGCTGCATGAGTTTTAGTTTCAGGTCCCCAACAATGCCATAGTATGATCCCCTCAAGACCATGCAGTCCAGATTACTCTGGGAGTTATACTCGGTGTGTACCACACAACAGTATTCAGTTGTTGGGCAGAGTTGCTCTGAACTCAGTTGAAGGCTGCTGTCATTCTACCCCATCAGAGTGAAATCAAAGATCAGAGTCAGTCATCCTCACTAAAACCTCCCAAAGCCTCCACCTTCCTCCCACTGGAGAGGGGTGATCCTGGAGCCTAGTGGATAGGTGCATGGTCCATCTCATCTGGGTCACTGAACTTTGTTACCTACCCTTTCAAGTTGGGCCCCATCCAGGGTCCCCCTGCCCAATGTCATTCAAGCTTATAGAACAAGATCACATTTGGTTCAGAAGCAATGGAGAGGTGCAAGCTCACACTCTAGAGTACACGCTCTCCCCAACAGGCCATTGGTAGGTCTACTTTGTAGGGTTCTTCTCAGCAGGGAAGGGTGTGGAGTTCTTGCAGTTCAGGCATAACTGTGCTACTCAGGGCTCCAGTTCGAAGTGCAGCAGTGTCTCTACACACAGCCCACTGCCACCATCTTGAATTGAGGTGTTGTGTGCAGCATCTCTGCACGTGGAAGTGTCGGGTACAGCCATTTTGTACTAGGAACGCTGGTCTGAAGTGCCAGGTGTAAGGCCTCTACACGCAGCACCCTATGAGCAAATGAAACTAGACTAAGCACAAAGGATATTTTTTTTTAAGTTAGACTTTATTACCCAGATTTCATTTTTATTTTCAAGGAATTGTCAATGGGCTTTGCCAGTGACACTACCACACAGTTACCCTGAGACATGCTGTGGTTTCACTTTTAACTTGACCTGTTTCCTGCCCCCAACCTTAGGTTGAAGAGTTAGATTGATGAGGGTCTGATTCCCCCCTACTGCATTTCTGGAAGGGCTAATTGAAAAGGTCAAGTGTCTCTGCAGGAGGGTAGACCAGGAGCTCAGGAGCTTTGATCCAACATGAAAACTGCCTGAGTTTCTCATGCATAAAGACCTCTGTTTCTACCTAAACCATGGTTATCCTAACCAGAAGAGCAGGATTTCAGCCAGGTATTCAGAAGAATGTAAGGGAAATTTTGGTATGGTCAATAATCCAATCAATCCAGAAAGACTGTCCAGGCTAATAACCTTTACAGATAGACAAGCAAATCCAATCATACTCTGTGTCTAGACACACAGTTAGCAAAGACACACTGACAGTCTCAGACTATTGAAGCCCCAAAGAGTTAACCATTATGGTTACAATGATGGCCTAGATACTCAGAATGTTACAGAACGTGGACTGGCTCAACAAATATTAATGTACACACATAGTACAGTGTAGAGTCACTGATCACCTCAGATCTGACCAGCTAAGATCAGTGACTCAAAACAGACAGATAAAATAATTATACCACTATCTTGAACCTGCTGACCCCTATTCCCTTCCCCAGCAGCACCCAGAAAGCCATCTGCCTATACTGTGTTGGCTGCCTTTGAGAGTAAGTAGAGCCCAGAGAAGGCTGGGATTGCTCAGACTCTGCTTCAGGGCCAAACCTTCCCTAAATTTCAGTTTGATGTGGTTTTTCCAGGAATGCATTTTCTAAACAAACACAAATGTATTTTGTGAAAACTACTCTAAATCTTGACAAGGATATGTGATAAGGAAGTTTTAGCTATTTTTGAGATTCTATACACTATTTACAGTTGTATAGACCTCTGAGCCTGCCACAGAGACAGACATTGAACTAAATCTTCTTAGATAGTCTCTAATCTATTTTTACTTATATAAAATATATGATGCTCTCTCAAGAATGTCATCATTATACTAATTGTTATATCTGAAAATTTTTAAATCTAGAAAATGAACAAAATAAGCTAATATTTCTGTAGTAACTATTAAGCATGCTCAATTTGCATATATTATACTCTGAAAAGATCATTCAAGCTACAACCTGAAGAATGAGAGAGCAAGTAAGAATAGGAAGGAAGTCTTGGAAGTAGCTTAAACAAACAAAAATGACTCTTTAAGGGATAAATGTCTCTGTAGAAAGCAGTGAGGCCAACAGCTGAGCATTTCATCCATTAATTTGTTCATTCACAATCAACCTATATTGAATGACTACTTCTAAATTTCTTTTTGCTCTTCCCATGCTAAGTAAGCCCTGAGAAAGTAATAATGAATATCATAGTAAGGTGACTTATTTTCAGAAGAAATAGGAAATGGGGTGAGTCAGGAAAGATAGAGCAGTACTATAGAGCTAGGTGAATGCTAGATTGAAGGGTATAACTGCTGTTTTGAACTCTTAATTGGTGTTTAATAGACAATTTTCATTTGATCATCTAGGTGACAGTGGAGAATTATGAAGGACATTGATAATAAAGGATATAGGGAGAACAAAACAAAAAAGTAAAAAGTGAGTTCATTTCATCAGTGTTTAATTGCAGAGGATATTATAAAAATGAAAGAACAAAATCCTAAACATTGAGGAATATAATGAACTCTTAATAGCAATTTCAGATAAAAATATATTCCTAAAGTTACATCTCTGTAGAACTGTTATAAACAGGCCACTAAATAAATCATCTCATGTTTAAAAAATAAGTATCTTTCAAAATACAGATTTTATTTTTAACTTGGCAAAGCAGTTTTGCGTCTATCAATGAATAACTCAGGAAAGTCTTACTAACAAAAGAGCCATTACAAAGATTTGAGAAATTCCAGAAGAATAATGGAAGGCTTACTTAGGGAAAAAATAATAATTTTCACTACATTTAAATACACATTTAGATTTCTCAGCTGTACTTTTTGTCTGCATAAATGAGATGACTAGTTTGATGATTCCCATAGAGTTTATATAGATTCTGAATATTAAATAAATAAATAAATAAATATAAACACCTTTGCTGCTATTCTCAATGAACAAAGGAAGCCAAGAAATTCAATTGACAATCTTTCCTAATCTTCTAAATTTATGGGAAGTGACATTTTCCAAGACTGTGCTCCCATCTGATAAAATACTTTGTTAAATTGCATGATCTTTGGGAAAAGTATTTTTTTCCATTATTCTATGAAAGACTCCACAGCATACTTATTAATGTTATATACTCTGCAGCCAAGTTGCCTGGGTTCAGATTCTAGTGCTGCCACTTACCAGCTTTATGATCTAGTACTCTGTACCTCAGTTTCTCATATATTGATACAAAATCAGGACGATAATTATAGTACCCATGTCCTATGGTTTTTAGAAGGAGTAATGTCAAAATACTTAGCACAGTGCCTGGTACTGTTAGACCTTACTACATGTGACCAATTCATACCTGGCTCAGCTCTGGAGAGAGTATTGATGATCATTAACATAATAATAACTGAAGAAATAGGCATTCAGATGTAAAGGAGACAAAGAGAGAGGAGCAGATGATGGAAAGGGAGAATGCAGAAAGGAGAAGGGAAAATAAAGAAGGTAGACTTTATGGTGAATTTGAGTGGAATGAGGAAAAGAGAAAAAGATATTGTCCTTTCTAGGAAAGAAAAAAAAGTCATGGCAACATCATGGACATTTAACACTCATCCCATTCTCCAGTCTTTTTCATTAGGATTTATATAGGCAGATGGTGACTACCTAGCATTTCAGATACAAAGCTCCAATTAAGCAAAAATTCAGTATAGTTATTGAACTAAATGCATAATAGAATTAATTGTGTAGCTGACCACTAATACTGAAAGTATAAGATAAATCATTCTTTCCTCCAGCACTCAAGTGGACTGTTTAGTGGTGATTACTAGACATAAGATTTGCCAAAAATCAATATAAAGGGAAGCTATTGTTTCTGAACTGTGTCACACGTTTTGAAAGATTACTCATTTATTTTCTTCTTTCATCCTACTCAAGTAGTAGTTAGAAATCAGTCCATGGCATAAAAGTCCACAGAGAGAAAAGCCAGATCACGAGGTTCTACAGCCAGAGGTATCAGTGACAGCTGGGGTACCGAAAGAAAAATCATAAAGTAGAGATACTACTAGAAGTTGGAAGCAGAAATTAGAAAGAATTTTGCTATTTCATTTTTAAGTTCCACAGTGTGGTAAGTCTATTCTAGATATTTGTGCTTTTACTAATACTGAGATTTATTGATGATGGCAAAGAATGATTAGAAGCTTCAGTTCATGATCTGTTAATTCTTTTGGCCAATTTCAAGCATCAATCAATAATTCAAGGTAGTTCCAAATTAAGTCCTTAGTGACTTTTCAATGTGTTAAGTAGAGTATTGTCTATTTATTACCCGAGTTTCTACAGTTTCTAGTTCCACAGGAAGGAAAAGCATTCAGCCATTTATTCTTCCAAACATTAGCACAAGGCTTATTTCAGGTTAACTTTATCTCCTTGTTCATTGTAAAAATGAAAAACACCTAAGTATAAGTCACAAATATATGCAAAATTCCAAATATTACAAAAAGAAAATTTTGTAACAGTGGTGTAAAGGATCTTGGAGCAACTGCTGGAATCACAGGCAAAGCCCCTGACATATGGAATCAGGCTGATTTAAACCAGTAAACAATTAAAGAAGAGAAAATCAACAAGGTCCTTCAAGCGATAATGCTTTGAGTTTTAAGACATAAAAAGTGGCTCTTGGAAAAAATTATGACACTCTAGTATATTTTGTAAAATTGATCCTTTTTAAGATGTTGCTGCAAACATCGAAGTTGAATTTAATATATTATGGTAATATCACACAACTGTTTTGTCTAAATGTAAAAAACCAATGGTTACGCAAGTCTACATTTTAAGAATTACTCATTTTAATTGTAGCCTAGATTTTACTAAATTAGAATAAAATTACTTATATTATTAGTTTTATTTTTCAGAAAACTTTAGTCACACCCCACCTCCTTCAGAATTATTTTGGCCTTATTTTAGGACATTTACTTTTGTCTATTATTTTATGCTGTTTCCTTGTATAACAAGTACTGTGTGTGTGTGTTTAAGAATTATGGTTATAATACTGACTTTACCTTCCTGATAACTTGTTACATTTAATACTGAATGTAAGAGGATTTTTCTGCAAGGTGCTAGAGGGATTCAGAAATTCAGCCAACTAGAGATTACTTAGTATTCATCTTTCCAGAGAATACAATAATGATTTAAAATAGGAAAACACAAAGAAAGCCCATGCATCTCACATCAGAACAAAGAGCTCTTCTGTAATAAAGCTGTATTAAAGAAATGTGTTTCTAAAACATAATTTTCTGCCCTAATTCTCCAAATGTGTAAAGAACACCCAGAAACAAAAGTAGTGTCATTACCTTTATTACCTGATATACCAATGATAAGGTGAATTTTGGAGTTCTTGGAGAAAATATGGCAAGTCCTGAGGTTTAGAGTATTAACATTAGACTGCTTAAATAATAACTATTAAAGCACACTCATGGAAATCATTGCATGTGTGTGTGTGTGTGTGTATATATATATATATGCTTAAATTCATGTTATTCATGCTCAAGTGTTAGCCTAAGACTGCTGAGGCTTGCTGGGTAAGTGACTATGGCTAATAGGAAATGTTTTAATAATAGTCATTTCTATACCCTTTCCACTTATGTTCTAGCACTTGGTGCGCAATTGGAAGCTTTCTCTTTTGATCTCTGATGTAATGATAAACTGACATATTTTCATAAAAAGAACTATTTTTTACATTATTCAGTACATCAACATCTCACTTTTCTGAGTAGAATCTCCTTATTTCAGTGTACTATATTTGGACAGTCTGTGCAGGACCCTGCTATAGTTGTAAGCTCATATTTCCATCTAATGCTATTTGTCTAACAAGAATAAAATGGCCTCAGGTGCTAAAAGCATCTAACAGTTTAAGGTCACACAGTCAACTCTGCCGCCTCTTTAGAGAGCTCTTTGTCGTCTTTAGGCTTGGCTTAAATACCTTAATAATTTATCAGAACTCTCAAAGTGATTGAGAGTTAATGAACAATTAAGGCAGCTCGACTAGTACTGTGCTAAGTATTTTGCAACCTACACAGCTACAGGAGAGAAACAAATAGACAATCAGCCTGGATGAGTTGTAAGGCAAGATAATTAACAGAAAATAAATTGTATCTATTCTTTCTGTTCAGTGTAAGAATTAGTTTAAACATAAGCCCAACGACAGTTTGATATATGCTTCTTTCCAGAAATAGAAGTAGGGACAGAACAAAAACAGAACAATGAGACAGGGACAGAAAGACACAAAAAATTAAAAGACAATTCTGTTAGGTACACTTGTCCCCTAACCAATTGTAGGTAAAATGTGTACAAACAGTTAAATTGTATTCTTATATCAGCTAGAATCTTTGGCAGGGAACTGAAATCAGTGCTTGCTAAAGGTATTTAAAAGATATGGGGTAGAACATAGAATTAAAGGAAATATTTTTTTTAAAAAACAGTTCAGATAGTTCAGGAACAGCAGCTACAGTAATCTGGAGTCAAGAACTAATGAGAAGTCTCTTTGGGCCACTACCAACAGGACCAGTCAGCTGCAACCATATCTTTTCTTTGTGATTCTCAGCTTAGGAATCAAACTTTAGAAAGACAGAATCTAGCTTGTTTAACTTGAATCACGGGCCATTGGCCTGGAGAAGGGAAGTCCCTTTTATAAACGGTCTCATTGTATCATATTCAATGGGATAAATCCCCCAAAGCAAAATCACTGTACTCATCTATAGGAGGAGGGATACATATTGAACATGCAAACCAACAAATGTCCACTATATAATTCTGTGCAAGTTAGACAGGTAGAAAAAATTTAAACCTGGATAATTTAAGAAACCTAGTCTGAACTGGAGTCAAAAAATCATCTTGGACAAAAATGGGGGTGGGGGATAAACAATTTCACTAATTCCTTAGTAAGAATGTTGACCTGAAACTAATAGAAAGCCAGATATTTTCCAGCAAAGATGAGTTTATTCAGGATCATCAGAGAATTGCAATTAGAGATCTGCAACTGTGTAAAAAGTCCATGGCTTTTCATTTGCTGAGTCCTCGCCAGGAAAGGAGCAGTTTTTCTTGTTGGGCTCTGCTATTATCCCTTCTAGCCTCCCAAATTTGTTTAATTGAGGTTTCTGTTTACTTATTTTAATATTTTTCCCTTTTGATCAAAATCTTTCTCTGAAAGCATCACTAATCAAGAGTCAGGTTTTCTAGTTTCAGTGGCTTTTTGTCCTTCACTGTTAGAAAGGATCTTTCCTGGGTATAATGTCTTACATCAGAGAGAAAGTACACAGATTGGAAACTATGAGGGTCACATTCAAGTAACAAGTGGGGTTAGGAGGGAGAACTTGTAGGCACTTTTTATCTAATGTACATATATTATCAAATTATAGACGCTGAAGATCATCTGAAGGGTTCTACCATCATCAAAGGTTTGACAACAAAATTCCAACTGGCCTGGTCCAGATATCTTCGAAAATCTGTTTCATCAGGTGTCATCTGCTTCAATTCTGGGAAATCTTAACTTTCAGGTCACCAAATGATGTGCAGTTCCAGTCAGAGTCCAGTGTCTTCTTTAGCTGTGTCACATGAATCCAAGAGTCTATTCCTTGGAGTCTGGCAGCACAAGCATTGGTTAGTGGTTAGTAGTACTTGATAGTGGCCTTTCCATAGAGGTTGAAGAGAGCTTTACTAAAGGTGTCTTTTCCAATAGATAAAATATCCAAGTTGCTAAGTGTGATGCTTAAGGCCTTTGTCTCCCAAGAGTGCACTGTGAAAAGATTGTTCTCCCAAAACATGGTTATTTTTAGTAGAAAAAATTGGACCTTTGCAGTATTGGAGTATCTCTCCTTTTCTAGTTGTAGGTCAAAAGAAGCAGGAACCAAGTCATTGGGAATCCTGTGATTATCTCAAAGAGTGAGAGTTTATGAGTTCCAAAAGAGGGTGGATCTGAGATTTAGAAAGACCAAAGGCAATGCTTTTAGCCAAGGGATTTGGAGGGCCTCTACAAATTTGCCAATTGAGTCTTAATAATGCTGCTAAGTTGATTTGACTATACCAGAGGGTTGAGGGTGGTTAGCACAGGGAAAGTGTTGTAAAATCAGTCAGACAAACTTGTTGAAACAGCTGGCCTAGTAAAGTGGGTTCCTCAAAGTTTGAGAAGAGTTCTCCAGATAGAGGATAATCTTTTCCAAAAGGACCTTAGTCACAGAAGAGGTAATAGTCTGTCTGCAAGGAAAGGCTTCAGTCCAGTGTGAAAACATAGACTGTGACTAAAACATATTTATATCCATTACACAGAGGAAGTTGTATGAAATTCATTTGCCAGAACTCAAATGATCCATTTGGCAGTTTAAAATGTCTGAAAGCAGTACGAACAGGCTCCCCTGCATTGTAATTTAAACGAATGGGACAAGGGAGGTGGACACTTATTGCAGCCTTGTTAATGTTCCTCCACTGATATTGGTTCATGAGGCTATCATTTTGTCAGTAGACTGATGATTTAGTGCATATATAGTAGTGAGTAATGGGAATTTTAGTAGGACTGTGTTGTTATTTGGTCCAAACCAGAGCTTTGTCATTTTATCAGGCCAACAACTGTTGAATTGCCAATCCTGATTTTCTGAGGCCAATCATTTGGCCTCTCTAGCCGGTTTTTCTAAATTATCATTTGTAGAAATATCCCATTGCACCATAAAAGTGGTTTGGCTGCTATTGGTCCCTTTAAGGACAGCATTTTTTGCAGAAATATCAGCAGAGTAATTTCCCTTAGTTTCCAGAGAGTCAAGTTTAGAATGCCCCAGAATCTTAATAGATAAAGCAGCAGGCAAAAGTGTTGTATTCAATAATTCCCAAACATAAGGCCATTTTTAAATTTTATTTCTGCTGGAAGTAAGGAAGACACATTGCTTCCACAACACTCCAAAATCATGTGCTGCTCTGAAAGCATATCTACTATCAGTATAAGTATTGGCAGTCCTTGGCTAAAGTACAAGTTTGTTTAATACCATATATTTCAGCCTGTTGGGCTGAAGTAGCCATAGGTAAAGACACTACCTCAACAACACCAAAAAGAGTTGCAATAGCATACCCAGTACAATATTTGCCATTGTCATCTTTTAAATAAGAACCATCAATGAACCATGAGAAGTCAACATTATCCAATGGAATTTTTTGTAGATCATCAGGAGGAGACAGGACGTGGTCCTTCAGTGTTAAGCAGTAGTAAGGGACTTCATCACTGACGGAGGGGAGAAGAGTAGCTGGGTTAAGGTGATTACAACATAAAAGAGTTATGTGAGTGACATTTTTTTTTTTTAAATGACTTCATAGGAGGTGAGGCAGGACTGGCTGAGAAATGTTGAGTATAATGAGAATTTAGGAGAGATTCTACTGCATGGGGAACAAAAATATTTAAAAGGGATCCCACAATGATTTTCTCAGTGGTCCTAACTGAAATGGCAATGGCTGTAATGACTCTATGGTAAGGCAGGGGGAAGGAGTAATACCTATGCCACAAAATGCAGTTGCTGCCTATAATACCATATGTGTCCACGGTGGTTCCCATGTTTCTGGGTGAATACTAAGGCCATTCCCTTCCTTTTCATATACCAAAAGGAAAAAGGAAATCTGATCCTTGGGATGTCCAAAGGCAGGTGGGTTCATCAAATTCTTTCTTTAAGGCCTAGAAGACTATATTTTCAGGTTATTTCCATAAAATTGTGTCAGGGTTGTTATTGTTGAGTAAAACACATAGAGGTTTGGCCATAAGAGAGAAATTTGGAATCCAATTTCAGCAATAACCAACTAGCCTGAGAAGACTTCACAGTTGTTGCTCAGTTTGGGTTTTGGGAAACTTAGGACACCATGAAGCCTATCTGGATCTAGGTGTAGCCTTTGTTCCAATAACAGATGCCCTAAATATTAAACCTGGGTTTGATCAAACTGCAATTTTTCTTTGGCAAACTTATGTCCCTTTAAGGTTGAAAGCATTAACAAGTGAATACCATCTTCTTGAAAGGCTTGAGAAGGAGAGCAAAGAAGCAAATTTTCCCTGTAATGCAACAAAGTAGAACCTCTGGGGGACTTTGTCATCCAGATCGGCCTTCAGGATTTGTAAGAAATAAGGACTCACAGTATAACCCTGAGGCATTGCTATTCAGGTGAATTAGGGTTTTTCTCCCCAAGTGAAGGCAGAAATGTATTGGCTAGATCAACTGGATTACTAAAGAATGCCTCGCATAAGTCAATTATAGTAAAGAATTTACTTCCAGTGAGAATGGAATTTAGTAATGTATGAAGGTTAGGAGCTACAGGGTGTTGAGGGATAACAATGTTGTTTATTGCTCAGGGCTCCTGGACAAATCTTCACCCTCTGCCCTTAGGTTTCCTCACTGGTGAAATGGGAGTGTTATACAGGGACTAGTACAGGAATAATGAGGCCTTGAGCCTTGTAATCTTCTATTATGAGTTTTATGCCTTGAAAAGCTTCTTTACTTATAGGGCATTAATTCAGGGAAGAGGCTTTGAGGGATCTATTTGAATCTTGACAGACGATGCTCTGTAAATTTTGCGAAAATCAGTTGAAGATTTTGTCTGTAAGGAAGGTGATAGCTGATTCAATAGGGAAATGATCAGTGTTTCCAGAATCTGCTCTAGTACTTTCAGAGATGAAGCAACTAAAAGATGTCAAAAAATTATGTAATTCACCTCGTTGGTTAGTTTGACCACTACTGTCAAATTCTAGAATGCTTTCCCCCTTCTGGGAGAAAGAAACTCTGGCATGCTACTTCTCTAAGAAGTCTTGGACTACTAAATGGATATAGGTAGAGGAGAAAAGGGTGTGTATCTCTCAAAGGGTCTAAACAAAGGGAAATAGGTTCAGAGAAAAGAACCTCTTGAAGATCACTAGAGATCACCACTATATGAACTATTTTAGTACTCCAAGGCAGGGTCTGGCTGCTTTACAGTAGTGGGGTTGAGCACCAAGAATGTGGCTCTGATGTCAGAACTGGAAGAGATTCATCCCCAATCTGGAGAAATGTTTCTCCAAGCTGATTAAGACAGAGGATTGGGAAGAACCCCACCCCCAACCATAGATCATCAGAAGTCTTTGAGAACTGGAAGGATGTTGGAAAGGCTGGTTAGAGGTAGGAAGGTAACCAAAATGCTTAAATTTGTAACAGTCTCTTGTCCACTGTCCTGTTGTTTTTCAATAACAGCAGAAACTAGGAGGGTTTTGTTTTGGTTTTGGAGCCTTCATTTGTTGGATTTGAAGATTAAGAATATGGCTGTCTTCCTTTTAGGTAACTCATCTAGAGTGTGAGAGAGCTGGTTTCCCAGATTAACTAAATCTGAAGGAGACATAGTTTCCCATTCCATTCTAGTCCTTTTTACTAGAAGGGAAAGATCCCGGTTCAACCCATTAATAAACATAGAGTTAAGAGCTACCTGGGTGGAATCAACATCTGAAAGAAGACCAGAATTTCCTTTAAAAACATTCTGAATTGGATTATAATAATCATGAAGAGGTTCATCAGGTTTTTTGTGTGCAAGCTTGAATTTTGTTCCAATCAGCAGGCTTTGGAAAAGCCCTAGGAATTGCTCCATAAAGTTGCCTAGTGATTGCCCAAGCCTGATCATATAAGTTAGTGAACTGGTCTCCAAGTTGTAATTCTAGAGTCCTTTTCAGGACTTTCCCAGTTGCGAAGTTTTTATCCAGTGCTTGTCCTGGACTTCAACAAGCATATGGACTAGCTGATAAGAGGCAGAGAAATCAGGTTGATAAGTTTGAATGACTATATTAAATTCCTCAGCAAATCTGTGAGGAATTACCTTGGGAAAATCTTTGACTGTGGCATGCAATTCAGCTTTAGTCCAGGGAAAATAAGAAATTAAGGGTTTAGTTTCTGGATCCTCAGATGCTTAATCTTAAAGGGACAGATTCTGATAAGTTCAGAGGAAAAGGGAGTGGGAAGAGTAGCAGAGAAAAGGGAAGTTTGGAGCGAGAATTAGTTTGGGGGATTTGAGGGTATAGTGGAGGCATAGGAGTTATAGAAGGAAAGGAAGAAGGTGGAGCCGAAGACGGAGCCTGAGACAAAGAAGCCAATGAAGTAGAGCCTGAGGCTTCAAGAGCCATTTTATCTTTCTTTAATTGTTTGTTGACCTCAGTCTTAATTTCTTATTTTGCAGAGAGGCAATTTTAGACTCCTGATAATATTGGGAAGTCTCAAAATACCAATCAAAATAAGCTTTCCAATCAGTTCTGGAAATTTTTGTGCTATTATAGTCCAATTCAGTTAGAAGAAAATGAAGTTTGAGGATTTCAAAAGTTCCCCATAATGGCTATTGATATTCTAAATTGCCTTTGGTCAGGTTGGTCCATTTAAGTTAGAAATGCCTGTGAGGAAGGACAAGGTTTTTAAACATAAAACTGGTCAGAGTCTCCATGTCTTGGTGGGGGGGGACCCTCAAAATCTTAGATAACTGGGATCCCATTTACTAGGGGGTTTTCCTCTAGAGCAAACAACAGTTTTCAAACAGCTTGCAAGCCAATCTCAGCCAGTTCTAAGAAGACTACTTGGTCCTGGAGAAGCCAGGCTGAAACCTTTTTTTTTTTTTTTTTCAGCCAGTTTCCAGACAATAGACTTTTCAAAGGAACAGGCCAAAGGCTGAAAAACTGGCACAGTTTTATTTGAAGCAGGACCTTCCTGAAGGAAGTGAGCTGAAGACATTTTCAGCCAGCTTTCATTGAAACAGTCTGATCTCAAGATAAGACTGAAGTGCCAAATGAGTACTCACATACAGAACAAGGCCTTAACTAGAAAAACAAAACCTTTAAATAGATCCTGGAGAGCTTCAAACACAAAGAGGACATGAACTCAGATCCAGGAGAAAGATGTGCCTTCAAATTCTAGGATCAGTGAGAAAAGCAGTGAACCACAATGAACTCAGTTCTGAGTATTGCACCTGTTTGCTCATCAGCTCCAGAGCCATCATGGGTCTCCTCTGGTCCCCATATAGGCCACCAAAATCTTGACCTGAAACAACTAGACTGCCAGATATTTTTCCGGCAAAGATGAGTTTATTCAGGATCAGCAGAGAATTGTAATTTGGGGTCTGCAACCATGGTGAGATACATGCAAGGCCTCCCAGGCAAGGGAAGGAGAAGGCTTTAATGGAGGGGAAAAGGATGTAGGAAGGGCTGTAGTTAACAAAGAGTCCATGGCTTTTCATTGGCTGAGTTCTTGCCAGCACAGAAGAGGAGACTTTCTGCTTGTCATTGGACTGCTGTTGTCACAGGGTATGGAAGCTCCCCCTTCTTGTCTCCCAACTCTATTTAATTGAGGTTTCTGTATATTAATTTTTATAAGAACAAATTAGAAATTCATTTTCAAACAATTCTCATTAATTCTGTAAAGTCAGATGGTAAATGGTCTTCTCCAGTTATGTTTGTATTTCTGGACTTGGTATATACCACCAGTTACTGCAATCAAAAATCTCATGCCAGTGCTGGCAAACCAGATAAGCAAGATCATGTATAGCATGTCTGTGTCTCAACTTCTTTCTGCCTGGCTAGGCTATCTGTGGTTTGTTCAACTGTGATCACAGAAGCAATGTGACCTAAAGAAAGATGAAAGAGCTCTCCAATTACTCAAGCATTATTGGTAGAACTAGGGGGTGAACGCTTATGTTTTCTGCCTCTGTCCAATTGTTCCACTGAAACAAAAAGGCCTCTTCTGTTACTCAGGCAGAAGAAAGTTACATGGCCATAGAATAAACTCCAAGGGAGGAATTCCATTGGCAATTTCCACTGGCTCAAAGGAGAAGAATTAGAGGACATGCTTGACAATCAGAATAGGAAAACCAAAGTAGAGTCCCAGAACAGCTGCTCTGTTTTTTGCTCTTTGAGTCCAGCAACAATATTCAGTTAACTGCATTTTAATTGTACAATTTGTGATACCATCAAAGAAGACATTATATCTTAGAAAGTATTGTTGGAAGGATAGTTTGACCATATTAAATTGTTTTTCAAGTGTAAGGCTAATTTTAGTTTTCTTACAAAAGATACTGTTTTGGGCTTCCCTGGTTGCACAGTGGTTGAGAGTCTGCCTGCCGATGCAGGGGATGCGGGTTCGTGCCCCGGTTTGGGAAGACCACACATGCCGCGGAGCAGCTGGGCCCGTGAGCTGTTTTCCCTCTTGTATTTAAAATTTCAATTTTTTTTTTTTTTTTTTTTTTTTTTTTTTTTTTTGTGGTATGCGGGCCTCTCACTGTTGTGGTCTCTCCCGTTGCGGAGCACAGGCTCCAGACGTGCAGGCCCAGCGGCCATGGCTCACGGGCCCAGCTGCTCCACGGCATGTGGGATCTTCCCAGACCGGGGCACGAACCCGTGTCCCCTGCATCAGCAGGTAGACTTTCAACCACTGCGCCACCAGGGAAGCCCCCAATTTTTTTGAATATACTAAGCAATGCTACAGTTATTACCATTCCCAGAGGTCAACAGTTTGCTCCTAGCAGAGTACTCTTACTGCTGAATCATATGTCCATCTTCTCACTAATAAGAGAACACTGGCCAGGAGTAAAATGAGGCATAAGGAAATAGCACATTGTTCCCAACTGAAGACATAGCTTTAAATGACAGAGTTCAAAAGGGGCTTATATGACTGTTAAAAGAAATGTCAAGTTTCTTTTCACAAAACGTTTGTTGAGAGTTTTTCTTAATGAAAATTAATGTAGGGCACAGATTCACTAAAAGTATTGGTTTGAGTCACAGGAGCCCTGCTTACTGACCATCAGTAAACACAGTGTCCAGGAGAGCATGGTCTCTGGAGTCAGATGAATGGGCTCCCATCCCGGCTCTGCCAGTCATATCCATGTGACTCTGGTTATGTCATTTAATTTCCCTAAGCCTCAGTTTCCTCACCCATGAAATGAGAACTGATTTCATAGATTAGGGGGATATGTGTGATAAAGTATTTTATGTTTATAAAATACTTAGCATAATGTCTGAAACATAGTAAGCATTCACAAAATATTAGTTTTTATAAGTTGCTAAATTTATCTCAGGGGTAATGGTTTTATCCATAAACCACAAATAATAATCCATGCTTTCATTACCAGAGTGCTATTGGAATCAGATGAGATAATACATGCAAAACTTTTTATAAATATGAAGCAGCATTTAAAAAGCAGTATTTTGTGATTATAATAATAAAGACTTAAAAATAAACAAAGACACTGAACCCTGATCTTACCTATATTATGTGCTCTGTAACAGACAGAAAATGTAATACACACCAAAATGTATAAAATGGGATTCACTGTGCATGTTACCTACTAAGTCCGAACTCTCACCAAATCAGACTAGTGTGATTCATAAAGTGAATCATACCCTTTTCAGAATAAGAAGTCAAGGACACATATAAGGGAGACAGTATTTTAAGAGTTTGGAAGCAAACTCAGGTAAAAGCTCCCTCTTTTCAACAGATGAAATGATCAAAAGTCAAATCAGCCTTTTTTAGAAAAGCCTAAAGCTATGAAACTATATATGTACTGAGTACATTACATTACAGTGATACATATCATGATATACATAGTGTGTCTTCTGAATCCAAGGAAGAATGGGGTGTTTCTCAAAACAAAACAAAATGTTTATACAATATAACAATTTAATACGTAATTAATATGACATCCTAACCGAAGGGCTGTCATCTACCTGGAGGATAAAAAGTGGATGCCGAAAGAAAAGGATCAGCTGGTGTCAATCCAACCCTAATACATAGTGACTATACCCCTGGCCTATGGACAATTGCTACATCAAGCTTCCCTAAGCTGATGAAAAGAGACCTTCACACTAGCTCATTCTTTTTTAACTCTGACTCTTTCAAACTAACTGAATATATTTACTTACCAGAAGTTATCAGTAGAGTTTTGATGAGTCAGATACTGCTTAAGTGTCAGGTGAATCTGTTGGCATTCTTAAGTGAGTATAGGTAGCCTTAGTTTGTTAGTGATAATCTCTGAGAGATTTAAAACACACATTTTATTGCGATTAACAAATGACACACCTGTAAGATGCTACCTGAAGCAGCTGGGTCACTCCTTTCAGTATGTTTCTTTTTCTCCCAGTTATATATTCATAATTTTTTCAGATTATTTTTCATTATAGTTTATTATAAGATATTGAATATTGTTCTCTGTGCTATACAGTATATTGTTGCTTATCTATTTTATGTAGTAGTTTGTATCTGTTAACCTCATTCTCCTTATTTCTCCCTCCTCCCCTTTCCCCTTTGGTAACCATAAGCTTGTTTTCTATGTCTGTGAGTCTGTTTCTGTTTTGTAAATAAGTTCATTTGTATCATATTTTAGATTCCACACATAAATAGTATTATATAATATTTGTCTTTCTCTGTCTGACTTCAATTAGTACAATATTCTCTAGGTACATCCATATTGCTGCAAATGTCAATATTTCATTCTTTTTTATGGCTGAGTAATGAACCATTGTATATATACATATATCACTTCTTCTTAAACCAATCATCTGTTGATGGACACTTAGGTCGCTTCCATGTCTTGGCTACTGTAAAAAGTGGTGCTATGAACATTGGGGTGCATTTATCTCTTCAAATTAGAGTTTTCACCTTTTCCAGATATGTACCCAGGAGTGAGATTGCTGGATCATATGGTAGCTCTATTTTTACTTCTTTAAGGAACCTCCATACTGTTTTTCACAGTGGCTGCACCAATTTACACTCCCACCAACAGTGTAGGAGGGTTCCCTTTTCTCCACACCCTCTCCAGCATTTATTATTTGTGGACTTTTTGATGGCAGCTATTCTGACAAGTGTGAGAGGATACCTCATTGTAGTTTTGATTTGTATTTCTCTAAAAAATTAGTGATGTTGAGCAACTTTTTATGTTCCATTGGCCATTTACATGTCTTTATTAAACATTTATTTAGGTTTTCTGTCCATTGTTTGATTGGGTTTATTTCTTAGTATTGAGTTGTACAAGCTGATTTTATATTTTGGATGTTAACCCATTTTCAGTCCCATCAAATGCAAATATTTTCTCCCATTCCATAAGTTGTCTTTTTCATTTTATTTATGGTTTCCTTCATTGTGCTAAAGCTTTTAAGTTTGTTTCAGTCCCATTTGCTTATTTTTGCTTTTATTTATTTGCCTTGGGAGACTGATCTAAGAAAATATTACTATGATTTATGTTTGAGAATGTTTTGCCTATATTCTCTTCTAGGAGTATTATGGGGTCATGTCTTATATTTAGGAATTTGAACAATTTTTATTTTTGTATATGGTGTGAGGGAGTGTTCTAATTTAATTGATTTGCATGTAGCTGTCCAGGTTTCCCAATACCACTTGTTGAAGAGACTGTATCTTCTCCATTGTATATTCTTGCCTCCTTTGTTTATAAATTAAGTGACCATAGGTGTGTGGGTTTAATTTCTGGGCTCTCTATTCTGTGCTATTGACCTATATGTCTATTTCTTTGCCAACATCATGCTATTTGGATTACTGTAGCTTTTTAGTATTATCAGAGGTCTGGAATGGTAATGCCTCTAGCTTTGTAGTTTTTCCTCAGGATTCCTTTGGCAATTCTGTGTCTTTTATGGTTCCATGTAAATTCTAGTATTATATGTTCTAGTTCTGTGAAAAATGTTAAGGGTATTTTGATAGGGATTGTATTAAATCTGTAGATTGCTTTAGGTAGTATGACCCTTCTAACAATATTAATTATTTCAATCCAAGAGCATGGATATCTTTCTATTTTTTTAATCATCCTCAGTTTCCTTTATCAATGTTTTATAGTTTTCAGTGTATAGGTCTTTCACCTCCTCAGCTAATTTTAATGATAGATATTTTATTTTTTTGATGTGATTTTAAGTGATATTTTTTTAAACCTTTTCTGATATTTCATTGTTAGTGTAAAGAAATGAAACAGATTTCTGTATATTAATCTTGCACCCTGCTACCTTGATGAATTAATGTATTAGTTCTAATAGTTTTTGTGTGGAGTTCTCTGTATAGAGAGCATCATGTCATTGGCAAACAGTAATAGTTTTCTCTCTTCCCTTCCAATTTGAATACTTTTAATTCTCTTCCTTGTCTGATTGCTGTGGCTAGGGTTTCCAATAAAACGTTGAATAGAAGAGGTGAGAGTGGCCATCCTTGTCTTGCTCCTGAATTATAGGAGAGGCTATCAGCTATTTACCATTGAATATTATGTTGGCTGTGGATTTGTATGAAATGGCTTTTATTCTGTGGAGATATGTTCCCTCTATACCCACTTTGGTGAGAGTTTTTATCATGAATGGATGTTAAGTTTTATCAAATGCTTTCCCTGTATCTATTGAGATGATCATGTGGTTTTTGTCTTTACTTTTGTTAATCACTCACATTGATTATTTGCATATATTGAACCATTTGTGAAACACTGGAATGAATCCACCTTGATCATGGTATATGATTCTTTTCATGTATTATTGGATTCAGTTACCTAATATTTTGTTGAGGTTTTTGCATCTGTATTCATCAAAGATATTGGCTTGTAATTTTCTTTTTCCGTAGTGTCTTTGTCTGCTTTTGGTATCAGGGTAATGGTGGCTTCATAGAATGAATTTGAGTATTCCCTCCTCTTCAATCTTTTGGAATAGTGTGAGAAGGATAGATATAAGTTATTCTTTGTATGTTTGGTAGAATTCCCAGTGAAGCTATTTGGTCCTGGACTTTTGTTTCCAAGGAGATTTTTTGTTTAATTACACATTATATTTAACTTCTAGTGATTGTTCTGTTCAAATTATCTGTTTCTTCTTGACTCAATTTTGGCAGGCTATATGTTTCTAGAAATGTATTCATTTCTTCTTGGTTGTCCAATTTGTTGGCATATAACTGTTCATAGTATTCTCTTATGATTTTTTGAATTTCAGTGGTATCAGTTGTTATTTCTCCTCTTTCATTTCTTTTTTTTTTTAAATTGGGTTATAGTGTTTTTACAATATTGTGTTAGTTTCTACTATACAACAAAATGAATCAACTATATGTAGATATATATGCCCTTTTTTGATTTCCTTCCCATTTAGGTCACCACAGAGCACTGAGTAGAGATCCCTGTGCTATACAGCAGGTTCTCATTACTTATCTATTTTATACATATTGGTGTACATATGTCAATCCCAATCTCCCAATTCATCCACCCCCCTTTTCCACCCTTGGCGTCCATATGTCTGTTCTCTACATCTGTGACTCTCTTTCTGCCTTGCAAACAGGTTCATCTGTACCTTTTTTCTAGATTCCTCATATATGCTTTAATATATGATATTTGTTTTTCTCTTTCTGACTTCCTTCACTCTCTATGACAGTCTCTAGGTCCATCCATGTCTCTATAAATGCCCCAATTTCATTCCTTTTTATGGCTGAGCAATATTCCATTGTATATATGTACCACATCTTCTTTATCCATTCATCTGCTAATGGGCATTTAGATTGCTTCCATGACCTGGCTATTGTAAATAGTACTGCAGTGAACATTGGAGTGCATGTGTCTTTTTGAATTATGTTTTTTTCAGGGTACATACCTGGTAGTGGGATGGCTGGGTCAAACAGTAATTGTATTTCTAGTTTTTAAAGGAAACTCCATGTCATTCTCCATAGTGGCTATATGAATTTACATGCCCACCAACGGTGCAAGAGGGTCCCATTTTCTCCACACCCTTTCCAGCATTTATTGTTTGTAGATTTTTTGATGATGGGCATTCTGACCAGTGTGAGATGATACCTCACTGTAGTTTTGATTTGCATTTCTCTAATAATTAGTGATGTTGAGCATTTTTTCATGTGCCTCTTGGCCATCTGTATGTCTTCTTTGGAGAAATGTCGATTTAGGCCTTCTGCCCATTTTTGGATTGGGTTGTTTGTCTTATTGATATTGGGCTGCATGACCTGCTTGTATGTTTTGGAGATTAATCTCTTGTCTGTTCCTTCATTTGCAAATATTTTCTCCCATTGTGAGGGTGGTCTTTTCATCTTATTTATGGTTTCCTTTGCTGTGCAACAGCCCTTAAATTTCATTAGGTCCCATTTGTTTATTTTGTTTTGTTTTTCATTACTCTAGGAGGTGGGTCAAGAAAGATCTTGCTGTGATTTATGTCAAAGAGTGTTCTTTCTATGTTTTCCTCTAAGAGTTTTATAGTGTCTGGTCTTACATTATGTCTTTAATCCCTTTAAATCATAAAGATCAGAGAGAAATAAATGAAATAGAAACAAAGAAAACAATAACAATGATCAATAAAAAAAGCTGGTTCTTTGAGAAGATAAACAAAATTGATAAACCTTTACCCAGACTGATCAAGAAAAAGAGGGAGAGGACTCAAATCAATAAAATTAGAAATGAAAAAGGAGAAGGTACAGTGGACACCACAGAAATACAAAGCATCATGAGAGATTACTCCAAGCAACTGTATGCCAATAAAATGGACAATCTGGAAGAAATGGACAAATTCTTAGAAAGTTATTATCTTACAGGACAGAACCAGGTAGAAATAGAAAATATAAACAGACCAATCACGTGTAATGAAATTGAAACTGTGATTAAAAATCTTCCAACAAACAAAACTCCAGGGCCAGATGGCTTCACAGGTGAATTCTGTCAAACATTTAGAGAAGAGCTATCACCCATCCTTCTCAAATTCTTCCAAAAAATTAGAGGGAGGAACACTCCCAAGCTCATTCTATGAGGCCACCATCACCCTGATACCAAAACCAGACAAAGATATCACAAAAATGGAAAATGACAGATTAATATCACTGATGAATATAGATGCAAAATTCCTCAACAAAATATTAGCAAACAGAATCCAACAACACAGTAAAAGGACCATACACCATGATCAAGTGGGATTTATCCCAGGGATGCAAGGATTCTTCAATATATGCAAATCAATCAATGTGATACACCATATTAACACACTGAAGAATAAAAAACGTATGATAGTCCCAATAGATTCAGAAAAAGTTTTTGACAGAGTTCAACACACATTTATGATAAAAACTCTCCAGAAAGTGCGCATAGAGGGAACATACCTCAATATAATAAAGGCCATATAAGACAAACCCACATCAAACATCATTCTCAATGGTGAAAAACTGAAACCATTTCCTCTAAGATCAGGTACAAGGGTAGGGTGCCCACTCTCACCACTGTTATTCAACATAGTTTTGGAAGTCCTAACCACAAAAATTGGAGAAGAAAAAGAAATTAAAGAAATACAAATTGGAAAAGAAAAAGTAAAACTGTCTCTGTTTGCAGATGACATGATACTATATATAGAAAATCCTAACGATACTACCAGAAAACTACTAGAGCTAATCAACAAATTTAGTAAAGTTGCAGTATACAAAATTAATGCACAGAAATCTCTTGCATTCCTATACACTAACAACAAAAGATCAGAAAGAGAAATTAAGGAAACTATCCCACTCACGATTGCAGCAAATAGAATAAAATACCTAGGAATAAACCTGCCTGAGGATGCAACGACCTGTATGTAGAAAGCTATAAGAAACTGATGAAAGAAATCAAAGATGGCACAAATAGATAGAGAGATATTCAATGTTCTTTGATTGGAAGAATCAGTATTGTGAAAATGACTATACTACCCAAAGCAATCTACAGATTCAGTGCAATCCCTATCAAATCATCAATGGCATCTTTCACAGAACTGGAACAAAATAATCTTAAAATTTGTATGGAGACACAAAAGATCCCAAATAGCCAAAGCAATCTTGAGAACGAAAAATGGAGCTGGAGGAATCAGGCTCCCTGACTTCAGACTATACTACAAAGCTACAGTAATCAAGACAGTATGGTACTGGCACAAAAACAGAAATATAGATCAATAGAACAGGATAGAAAACCCAGAGATAAACCCATGCACCTATGGTCCACTAATATATGACAAAGGAGGCAAGAATATACAATGGAGAAAAGACAGTCTCTTCAGTAAGTGGTGCTGGGAAACCTTGACAGCTACATGTAAAAGAATGAAATTAGAACACTCCCTAACACCATATACAAAAATAAACTCCTCTTTCATTTCTTATTTTGTTTATTTGGATCCTCTCTCTTTTCTTCTTGATGAGTGTGGCTAGAGGTTTGTCGATTATGTTTATCTTTCAAATAACCAGCTCTTGGTTTTATTGATCTTTTCTATTGTTTTATTGATCTCTATTTTACTTATATCCTCTTTAATCTTTATTATTTCCTTCCTTCTATTGACTTTGGGTTTTGATTGTTCTTCTTTTTCTAGCTCTTTTAGATGGTAGGTTAGCTTGTTTGAGATTTTGTTTGTTTGTTTGTTTCTTGAGGAAAACCTGTATCACTGTAAACTTCCCCCTTAGAAATGATTTTGCTGTATTCCATAGATATTTGTCAGGTTGTGTTTTTATTGTCATTTGTCTTGAGATATTTTCTGATTTCTTCTTTGATTTCATCATTGACCCATTTGTCTTTTAGTAGCATGTTGTTTACTCTCCATGTGTTATTTTCCCTTTTTTCTTTCTCTAGTTGATTTCTAGTTTCAGAACACTGCAGTCAGAACAAATGATAAAAATGATTTCCATCCTCTGGAATTTGTTGAGTCTTATTTTGTGTTCTAGTCTGTAGTCAACCTTAGAAACTGTTCCATGTGCACTTGACAAGAATATGTATTCTGGTTTTATTGTATGTAATGTCCTGAAAATATCAATTAAGTTTAACTGGTCTATTGTGTCATTTAGGGCCTCTGTTGCCTTATTAATTTTCTGTCTGGAAGATCTGTCCATTGATGTCAGAGGGGTGTAAAAGTCTCCTACAAGTATTGTATTCCTGTCAATTTCTCCCTTTATGTATGTTAGTATTTGTTTTATATATTTATGTACTTCTATAATGGGTGTATATATTTTAACGATTGTAATGTCCTCTTCTTGTATTGATCCCTTTATTATTATATAATGTCTGTCTTTGTCTTTCCTTACTATTCTAAAGTTTATTTTGTTTGATATGAGTATTGCTACCCTCCCTTTCTTGTCATTTTCATTTGCATGAAATATCTTTCTCCATTCCCTCACTTTCTATCTGTGTCTTTCACTGTGAAGTCTCTTGTAGGCAGCATATGGTAGTTTCTTAGTTTTTTTTTAATCCAATCTGCCACTCTGTGTGTTTTGAGCAGAGCATTTAGTCCATTGACTTTAAAAGTAATTATTGATATGAATGTATTTATTGCCATTTTAAACCTTGTTTTCCAGTTGATTTTATAGTTCTTCTTTGTTATTTCTTCTTTTTGTTTTTACTTCTGTGGTTTGATGGTTTTCTTTTGTGTTATGCTTGGATTCATTTCTTTCTTTTTTTTTTTTGTGAATCTGTTATCTTTCATCTGTGTTTACCCTGGTTTTCCAGTGTGTTCACCATTAACTATATCTACTTGCTTTAAACTGATAGTCATACAAGTTTGAAAACATTCTAAAAGATCTACACACTTCCGGGTAAGATGGCGGAAGAGTAAGACGCGGAGATCACCTTCCTCCCCACGGATACACCAGAAATACAGCTACACGTGGAACAACTCCTACAGAACACCTACTGAACGCTGGCAGAAGACCCCAGACCTCCCAAAAGGCAAGAAACCCCCCACATACCTGGGTAGGGCAAAGCGGAGAGATCCCCACACAGAGGATCAGTGCCGAGCGGCACTAACCAGCCCGAGAGGCTTGTCTGCTCGCCCGCCGGGGCACGCAGCGCTGGAAGCTGAGGCTCGGGCTTCGGTCAGAGCGCAGGGAGAGGACTGGGGCTGGCGGCGGGAACTCAGCCTGAAGGGGGCTGGTGTGCCACAGCTAGCCGGGAGGGAATCCGGGAAGACTCTGGAGCTGCCGAAGAGGCAAGAGACTTTTTCTTCCCTCTTGGTTTCCTGGTGCGCGAGGAGAGGGGATTAGGAGCGCTGCTTAAAGGGGCTCCACAGACGGGCGCGGGTCGCGGCTGAGGGCGCGGAGCCCGGAGACGGGCGTGGGACGCTGGGGCTGCTGCTGCCACCGCCAGGAGGCCTGTGTGCGAGCGCGGGTCGCTGCCCACGCCGCCCTTCCGGGAGCCTGTGCAGCCCGCCACTGCCGGGGTCCCGGGATCCAGGGGCGGCTTCCCTGGGAGAACGCACGGCGCGCCTCGGACTGGTGCAACGTCACGCCAACCTTTGCCGCTGCAGGCTCGCCCCGCACTCCGTGCCCCTCCCTCCCGCCCGGTCTGAGTGAGCCAGAGTCCCCGAAGAGGCTGCTCCTTTAACCCTGTCCTGCCTGAGCGAAGAACAGACGCCCTCCGGCGACCTACACACAGAGGCGGGGCCAAATCCAAAGCTGAGACCCAGGAGCTGTGAGAACAAAGAAGAGAAAGGGAAACCTCTCCCAGCAGCCTCAGAAGCAGCGGATTAAAGCTCCACAATCAACTTGATGTACTCTGCATCTGTGGAATACATGAATAGACAACACATCATCCCAAATTGAGGAGCCCGGAGTCAGTGCTGTGCCTCTGAGGTGGGAGAGCCAACTTCAGGACACTGGTCCACAAGAGACCTCCCAGCTCCACATAATATCAAACGGCAAAAATCTTCCAGAGATCTCCATCTCAACACCAGCACCCAGCTTCACTCAACGACCAGCAAGCTACAGTGCTGGACACCCTAAGCCAAACAACTAGCAAGACAGGAACACAACGCCACCCATTAGCAGAGAGGTGGCCTAAACTCATAAAAAGTCTGCAGACACCCCAAAACACACCACCAGACGTGGACCTGCCCACCAGAAAGACAAGATCCAGCCTCATCCACCAGAACACAGGCACTAGTCCCCTCCACCAGGAAGCCTACACAACCCACTAAACCAACCTTAGCCACTGGGGACAGACACCAAAAACAACGGGAACTACGAACCTGCAGCCTGCAAAAAGGAGACCCCAAACACAGTAACATAAGCAAAATGAGAAGACAGAAAAACACACAGCAGGAGAAGGAGCAAGATAAAAACCCACCAGATCTAACAAATGAAGAGGTAATAGGCAGTCTACCTGAAAAAGAATTCAGAATAATGATGGTAAAGATGATCCAAGATTCTATTTCCCAGATCCAAAATCTTGGAAATAGAATAGACAAAATGCAAGAAACAGTTAACAAGGACCTAGAAGAACTAAAGATGAATCAAGCATCGATTAAAAACACAATACATGAAATAAAAAATACTCTAGACGGGATCAATAGCAGAATAACTGAGGCAGAAGAACGGATAAGTGAGGTGGAAGAAAAAATAGTGGAAATAACTGCTGCAGAGCAAAATAAAGAAAAAAGAATGAAAAGAACAGAGGACAGTCTCAGAGACCTCTGGGACAACATTAAACGCACCAACATTCGAATTATAGGGGTTCCAGAAGAAGAAGAGAAAAAGAAAGGGACTGAGAAAATATTTGAAGAGATTATAGTTGAAAACTTCCCTAATATGGGAAAGGAAATAGTTAATCAAGTCCAGGAGGCACAGAGAGTCCCATACAGAATAAATCCAAGGAGAAATACGCCAAGACACATATTAATCAAACTGTCAAAAATTAAACACAAAGAAATCATATTAAAAGCAGCAAGGCAAAAACAACAAATAACACACAAGGGAATCCCCATCAGGATAACAGCTGATCTCTCAGCAGAAACTCTACAAGCCAGAAGGGAGTGGCAGGACATAATTAAAGTGATGAAGGAGAAAAACCTGCAACCAAGATTACTCTACCCAGCAAGGATCTCATTCAGATTTGATGGAGAAATTAAAACATTTACAGACAAGCAAAAGCTGAGAGAGTTCAGCACCACCAAACCAGCTTTACAACAAATGCTAAAGGAACTTCTTTAGGCAAGAAACACAACAGAAGTAAAAGACCTACAATAACGAACCCAAAACAATTAAGAAAATGGGAACAGGAACATACATATCAATAATTACCTTAAATGTAAATGGACTAAATGCTCCCACCAAAAGACACAGATTGGCTGAATGGATACAAAAACAAGACCCATATATATGCTGTCTACAAGAGACCCACTTCAGACCTAGAGACACATACAGACTGAAAGTAAGGGGATGGAAAAAGATATTCCATGCAAATGGAAACCAAAAGAAAGCTGGAGTAGCAATTCTCATATCAGACAAAATAGACTTTAAAATAAAGACTACTAGAAGAGACAAAGAAGGACACTACATAATGATAAAGGGATCGATCCAAGAAGAAGATATAACAATTGTAAATATTTATGCACCCAACATAGGAGCACCTCAATACATAAGGCAAATACTAACAGCCATAAAAGGAGAAATCGACAGTAACACAATCATAGTAGGGGACTTTAACACCCCACTTTCACCAATGGACAGATCATCCAAAATGAAAATAAATAAGGAAACACAAGCTTTAAATGATACATTAAACAAGACGGACTTAATTGATATTTATAGGACATTCCATCCAAAAACAACAGAATACACATTTTTCTCAAGTGCTCATGGAACATTCTCCAGGATAGATCATATCTTGGGTCACAAATCAAGCCTTGGTAAATTTAAGAAAATTGAAATTGTATCAAGTATCTTTTCCGACCACAATGCTATGAGACTAGATATCAATTACAGGAAAAGATCTGTAAAAAATACAAACACATGGAGGCTAAACAATACACTACTTAATAACGAAGTGATCACTGAAGAAATCAAAGAGGAAATTAAAAAATACCTAGAAACAAATGACAATGGAGACACGACCACCCAAAACCTATGGGATGCAGCAAAAGCAGTTCTAAGAGGGAAGTTTATAGCAATACAATCCCACCTTAAGAAACAGGAAACATCTCGAATAAACAACCTAACCTTGCACCTAAAGCAATTAGAGAAAGAAGAACAAAAACATCCCAAAGTTAGCAGAAGGAAAGAAATCATAAAAATCAGATCAGAAATAAATGAAAAAGAAATGAAGGAAACAATAGCAAAGATCAATAAAACTAAAAGCTGGTTCTTTGAGAAGATAAACAAAATTGATAAACCATTAGCCAGACTCATCAAGAAAAAAAGGGAGAAGACTCAAATCAATAGAATTAGAAATGAAAAAGGAGAAGTAACAACTGACACTGCAGAAATACAAAAGATCATGAGAGATTACTATAAGCAACTCTATGCCAATAAAATGGACAACCTGGAAGAAATGGACAAATTCTTAGAAATGCACAACCTGCCAAGACTGAATCAGGAAGAAATAGAAAATATGAACAGACCAATCACAAGCACTGAAATTGAAACTGTGATAAAAAATCTTCCAACAAACAAAAGCCCAGGACCAGATGGCTTCACAGGCGAATTCTATCAAGCATTTAGAGAAGAGCTAACACCTATCCTTCTGAAACTCTTCCAAAATATAGCAGAGGGAGGAACACTCCCAAACTCATTCTACGAGGCCACCATCACCTTGATACCAAAACCAGACAAGGATGTCACAAAGAAAGAAAACTACAGGCCAATATCACTGATGAACATAGATGCAAAAATCCTCAACAAAATACTAGCAAACAGAATCCAACAGCACATTAAAAGGATCATACACCATGATCAAGTGGGGTTTATTCCAGGAATGCAAGGATTCTTCAATATACGCAAATCAATCAACGTGATACACCATATTAACAAATTGAAGGAGAAAAACCATATGATCATCTCAATAGATGCAGAGAAAGCTTTCGACAAAATTCAACACCCATTTATGATAAAAACCCTGCAGAAAGTAGGCATAGAGGGAACTTTCCTCAACATAATAAAGGCCATATATGACAAACCCACAGCCAGCATCGTCCTCAATGGTGAAAAACTGAAACCTTTTCCACTAAGATCAGGAACAAGACAAGGTTGCCCACTCTCACCACTCTTATTCAACCTAGTTTTGGAAGTTTTAGCCACAGCAATCAGAGAAGAAAAGGAAATAAAAGGAATCCAAATCGGAAAAGAAGAAGTAAAGCTGTCACTGTTTGCAGATGACATGATACTATACATAGAGAATCCTAAAGATGCTACCAGAAAACTAGTAGAGTTAATCAATGAATTTGGTCAAGTTGCAGGATACAAAATTAATGCACAGAAATCTCTGGCATTCCTATATACTAATGATGAAAAATCTGAAAGTGAAATCAAGGAAACACTCCCATTTACCATTGCAACAAAAAGAATAAAATATCTAGGAATAAACCTACCTAAGGAGACAAAAGACCTGTATGCAGAAAATTATAAGACACTGATGAAAGAAATTAAAGATGATACAAATAGATGGAGAGATGTACCATGTTCTTGGATTGGAAGAATCAACATTGTGAAAATGACTCTACTACCCAAAGCAATCTACAGATTCAGTGCAATCCCTATCAAACTACCACTGGCATTTTTCACAGAACTAGAACAAAAAATTTCACAATTTGTATGGAAACACAAAAGACCCCGAATAGCCAAAGCAATCTTGAGAACGAAAAATGGAGCTGGAGGAATCAGGCTCCCTGACTTCAGACTATACTACAAAGCTACAGTAATCAAGACAGTATGGTACTGGCACAAAAACAGAAAGATAGATCAATGGAACAGGATAGAAAGCCCAGAGTTAAACCCACGGACATATGGTCACCTTATCTTTGATAAAGGAGGCAGGAATGTACAGTGGAGAAAGGACAGTCTCTTCAATAAGTGGTGCAGGGAAAACTGGATAGGGACATGTAAAAGTATGAGATTAGATCACTCCCTAACACCATACACAAAAATAAGCTCAAAATGGATTAAAGACCTAAATGTAAGGCCAGACACTATCAAACTCTTAGAGGAAAACATAGGCAGAACACTCTATGACATAAATCACAGCAAGATCCTTTTTGACCCACCTCCTAGAGAAATGGAAATAAAGACAAAAATAAACACATGGGACCTAATGAAACTTAAAAGCTTTTGCACAGCAAAGGAAACCATAAACAAGACCAAAAGACAACCCTCAGAATGGGAGAAAATATTTGCAAATGAAGCAACTGACAAAGGATTAATCTCCAAAATTTATAAGCAGCTCATGCAGCTCAATAACAAAAAAACAAACAACCCAATCCAAAAATGGGCAGAAGACCTAAATAGACATTTCTCCACAGAAGATATACAGACTGCCAACAAACACATGAAAGGATGCTCAACATCTTTACTCATTAGAGAAATGCAAATCAAAACTACAATGAGATATCATCTCACACCAGTCAGAATGGCCATCATCAAAAAATCTAGAAACAATAAATGCTGGAGAGGGTGTGGAAAAAAGGGAACACTCTTGCACTGCTGGTGGGAATGTGAATTGGTACAGCCGCTATGGAGAACAGTATGGAGGTTCCTTAAAAATCTACAAATAGAACTACCATATGACCCAGCAATCCCACTACTGGGCATATACCCTGAGAAAACCATAATTCAAAAAGAGACATGTACCAAAATGTTCATAGCAGCCCTATTTACAATAGCCCGGAGATGGAAACAACCTAAGTGTCCATCATCGGATGAATGGATAAAGAAGATGTGGCACATATATACAATGGAATATTACTCAGCCATAAAAAGAAATGAAATTGAGCTATTTGTAATGAGGTGGATAGACCTAGAGTCTGTCATACAGAGTGAAGTAAGTCAGAAAGAGAAAGACAAATACTGTATGCTAACACATATATATGGAATTTAAGAAAAAAAATGTCATGAAGAACATAGGGGTAAGACAGGAATAAAGACACAGACCTACTAGGGAATGGACTTGAGGATATGGGGAGGGGGAAGGGTAAGCTGTGACAAAGTGAAAGAGTGGCATGGACATATATACACTACCAAATGTAAGGTAGACAGCTAGTGGGAAGCAGCCGCAGAGCACAGGGAGATCAGCTCGGTGCTTTGTGACCGCCTGGAGGGGTGGGATAGGGAGGGTGGGAGGGAGACGCAAAAGGGAGGGGATATGGAAACATATGTATATGTATAACTGATTAAATTTGTTATAAGGCAAAAAATTTAAAAATAATAATAATAATAATAATAATAAAGGTGGACTAGGTTATATCGTTAAAAAAAAAATAAAAAATAAAAAAAAAAAAATAAAAGATCTACATTTTTTACTCCCCTCCCCTACATTTTGTGATTTTGGTGTCCTATTTTACATCTCCATGTTTATCCTTTTCCTGTTAATTGAGATTATAATCACTTTTACAAAAGTTTTTATTGTTTTTTAATCTATATACTGGCTTATTTAAGTGATCTTCAATTCTTTTATATATTTGCCTTTCCTATTGTGATTTTCCCTTTCCTATAGATTCTTCCTTTCTATTTAAACAGTACCTTTTAAGATTTTTTTTAGGGTAGGTTTAGTATTGCTGTATTCTTTTAGTTTTTGCTTGTGTGAGAAATTCTTCATCTCTCCTTCTATTCTAAATGATAGTCTTGCTAGGTTGTCTATCCTAGGTTTCAGGTCTTTCCCTTCAGGACTTCATGCCACTCCCTTCTGGCCTGCAAAGTTTCTGCAGAGAGATCAGTTGATAGCCTTTAAGTGGTTCCCTTGTAATTGACTCTTTGTTTTTCTCTTGTTGCCATTAGGATTATCTCTTTAACTTTTGCCATTTTAATTATGATATGTCTTGCTGTGGGTCTGTTTAGGTTCATCTTGTTTGAGACCCTCTGTGCTTCCTGTACTTGGATATCTGTCTCCTTCTTTCAGTTGGGGAGTTTTTGGCCATAATTTCTTTAAATACATTTTTTTTTCCGATATGCTGGCCTCTCACTGTTGTGGCCTCTCCCGTTGTAGAACACAGGCTCCAGACATGCAGGCTCAGTGGCCATGGCTCACGGGCCCAGCCACTCCACAGCATGTGGGATCTTCCCGGACCCGGGCACAAATCCACGTCCCCTGCATCGGCAGGTGGACTCTTAACCACTGCACCACCAGGGAAGCCCTCAAATACATTTTTGCTCCCCTTCTCTTTCCTTCTCCTTCTGGAACCTCCATTATGCGTAGATCAGTATGCTTTATATTATCCCATAGGTCTCATATGGTGCTTTCATTTCTTTCTGTCTGCTGTTCTGATTGGGTGGTTTCCATCATTCTATCTTCCATATCATTTATTTGTTCTGCATTATTTAATCTGCTGTTCATTGCTTCTAGATTGGTTTTTATCTTGGCAATTGTCTAATTTTGATTGGTTCATCTTTGTAGCTTCTAGTTTTTTGTTAGAGTGATCTGCATTTCTATTGATAATCTTTCTTAATTCCTTTCTTAATTCCTATAGCATTTTTATTATCTCCTTTTCACACTTGGGATCCAAATAATGAAAGAGGTGAGCTCTCTTTCATTATTTTGTTCTTTCAGGGGAGTTTTCTTGTTCTTTTAACTGGGAGCACTTCCTCTGCTTTTTCATTTTACTTAACTTTCTCTGTCTCTATGAATTTAGGAGAAACTGTTACCTACTGTGGTCTTGATGGGGTGTTTTTATGTGAAGCATCCCTGTGTAGATGTGTGAGTCCAATATTTTTGGTGTGAGAACTGTTTTTGGTATGGATGTGTACCACATCTTTCCTCAGAGTGTGCTGGCTGTTATCCTCTTGATAGGGGGTGTGATTGGTGTTGTGGTGTCCAGAACGTGTTCTAGATGTTGGGCGGGAACACCTCTCTGTTCTGTTGCTATCACAAACCCAGTTGTTGGAGTAAAAGCCCTGAGGGTCGGGTTTGATAAGGCTCCATTGCTTGAGTGCATGCTCTGCCCCAAAAGAGGTGACAGCCAAAGCAATCGAGGCCCATGTGATCACAGTGAAACTATGCACCACTCAAGCAGTTTACAGTTGGTTTTCCATGAGAATTTTTCCATGTGTAGGTTTATTTTTGATGTTTTTTTGGGGGGAGAAGTGAGCTCCACATCCTCCTGCTTCACCATCTTGATCCTCCCTGTCAGTATATGTTTCTTTACAGAAGTATCTTAGTTCAACTAACTTTCTCATCTTATAGATGAAGAATATAAAAAAAATTCATATAAAGACAGTAACAGTAGTAGTAGTAGAGTTAGAAATAAAGCAGCAATCTCTCAGACTTGTTATTTTCAATTATATAATAATATAAATAGGAGAAATAGAAAGAATGAAGAAGAGGAGAGAAGAGGAGAGAAGTGAAACTTCTGAGCATAGACTTTTGGAATAAAACTTACTTTCTTATGTTACTAAGGCAAAGTGTAAACAGCTAAAATTTCCATGGTCAGAGCACTCATTATCCTCCATCCCTCTTTAACATTTATTTCAATGCTCTTGAATGATTTTGTGCTGAAATACCATTTGTTTTTTTTCAATATTTTACACAAACAACCATATACAAATGAACTTGAATAACTTACACTTTGGAAATAAATTATTCAGAACATTGAGATAAAGGTAGGAACACCAACATCACTCTTAATTTTCTTAATGTCTTGTACAAAAGGCAAAGCCTTCAGGAATATTCAGATGAAATAGAAATAATAAATTGTCTTTAAAAAAAACCCTGAGGAATAGAAAGGGATGAAAGTATGGAAGAATATCTTAACAGCTATGCTTTACTCTTACAGGCACATGTGGTAGTCCAGACAGCCCTAGGGTGTTCCCAATGGCCCATGCCTTTAAATAATTTGCCCCCTTTGAGTATGGATGGGACTGTGACTCATGACTCATGACTCATTTCCAACCAATAAAATATGGCAAAGGTGATGAGATGTCACTCCCATCATTACATTATATATATATTTGTGTGTGTGGATAATTATAACAAGTATACATACAAAATTATACAAATAAAAATAAATTGTATATAAATTATGTTATAAATATTTATACCTGGTCATATATATAAAAAGAGAATTGTGTAGCTAGTAAATTTTTTTCCACAAGTATGAAAATTATAATCACTTAAGGGCTTAAAGTTCTTAGGTAAAGTCACTCAGCAGATCTCAGCATTAATTCCAGTAATTTAGTCTCTCTCATATAAATAGGTTTCTGGGGAACTTTAACCAAAGGAGAGTAAAACTATATAAATACTTTTTTTTACTGTTGTATCTTTTTTCAGTTCTTTGTATCTGTTTCCATTTGGCTTAGTTCAAGAGGGTGGCTGGGTTTTAACCACTGGAATGGGCACTCACTATTGGTAAAGTCAAAAGAGGATTACTCTACAATAATACACATCATAAAGAACAGGGTATTCCCTGGAGAAAATGTCTCCATGTGGGACTAATAAAATCACAATTCTTCCTCAGCTGGAATTGTTCAGTACAGAGGACAGGGTGGGACAAATATAAAAGCTCTGACTCAGGGAAAAAATATTTTTTTAATAGCCACATAAGAGAATGAAAGCAGAAGTTTAGTATACTGTAATTTCAGCCAATATTATATATATATATGTGTGTGTGTGTGTGTATTCAGTTGATTCGTCTAGACTGAAAACATGCAGCAACACATCACAGCATATTACTAGAGGACATAATCTTTGACTTCCATATCACTAGTTTTCTCCTCTAAATATATGCCAAATACTTTTATCAAGGGAAACAGCCTCTGGAGGCAAAAGAAGTTATGAGCTCTATGTATTAATTCCCTTTGTGTACTCTTAGTAATTCTGAAAACTATAGGACAACTAGAAAAACCAGAAAGAACAGATATCTATATATTTAGTTTTACATCAGAAGGTGAAAATACTATTGTGCTACAGAGAACTGTTCAAGAACAAGCAACAATGCAAATATTAACATTCTGAATCTTTAAGGCCTCAGTCCCACTATGAAAACAATGAAAATATTCTTAGTTATTCTTCTTACTGAGATTTACTGAGGGTCAAATGCTTTGTATACTTTCAATGAAAAACTATTCTGCAACTGTTCTAAGTTAATGAGATCAGTGAGGAATTCAAAATATGTATTAATGGAATCAAAGGTACATTTATTTTATTGGATAAACCTGAAGATCTTATTTCTAGCTATATTCCCATAATTATAAATCGCAGTCACACAATTTGATGTACTTCCTAATTAAAACTGTAATGTCACCAAACAAAAAATTGTAAGAATAGATTTTATAAGCATGATAAATATCAGTACATACATAAAGATCTTTAGAATAAAATCAAGAATAACATGTATTTTTCATAGCTTAAAAGTATTAGATATTAAAATATTAGCTACTTTTGACAGATGCTAAAGATTTCTGAAATTAATATATAGACATTTATAATTACATTTATATTGTTCATGTTTACAAGAAAAAGATTTAAAGACTGCTTTGTTCATTCATAGCAAATTCACAAGGACTTCAATGATTGATAATTGTTGAAACAGTTGATCATAGTTTCTTAAAGCCACCTATGGTTTTAGTAGGCATCTTGGATTTCTCACAACATTCTCCAAATTATCAACCAAGAGTAGGATGTAATGAGAGCTTTACAGCAAAAAAAAAAAAAAAAAAGATAGTCTGCTATTGAGTTATACCCATGTTTATGTGAAAACAAGGATTTCTAATTTCAGTGACTCAAAATACCCAGTGTACATTTTCCTTAAGAAAAGAACATTATCACATTGCTTCAGTGATGCAAAAATCTTACCTTTTATGCTAGCCATATCTCTCCTCTTTCAGGAGTGTATATATTAAGTAATAATCTATGTCCCAGGCACTGCTTTACAATCTTACTCTTCTTCCAAATGTAACTGTGGTCCAACCACAAGATCCTATTTGCTAGTTCCTGAATGTAACCTATAATGTTTGCCTTTGGCTTTCATCTCTACTTAGCCTAGAATATTTTCCAAATATCCTCTTTTCTTGCATCCCTATCTGACCTTTATAAATGCTGCTCATTCTTCAAAATATAGCAAAAATTGTAGTTCCCCCTGAAATCCTCAGTCACTACAAGCAGGAATTAATCACACCTTCCTTGGGGCTCCCTAGGATTGTGTTTATACTTAAATTTTGACACCTGTCACTTCATGCATTCTGTTATGATAATTTTGGAACATATTTTCCTTCCCCACTAGATTGTAAAATCATTTAGGTCAAGTATAACACCTTAGTAAACATTGGCTGAATTAATTTAATTCTTAATGTTCTGCATGAAATGCACAGAAAAATATTAAAATACTTGTTTTGCTCTTATTATTAAAATATATTCCTCCCTAGCTTCACAATTATTCCCAGGAGTAAATGAATTCTGAGGTACTATTTATGAATATGGGTGCTAATAAATATTTGCTGATGAACTTTCCTTTTATTTGAGATTGCCTAAAAGGGACACAAAAGCTCTGAAACAAATTCTTTTTTTTTTTTCCTGGAATGCAGATACAAAATCACAATAGATGGTATTCTTCTACTCACTCCTCTGTCGCCTACTCCAACATTTCTTAGACCCCAGTGAAATCTTCAATTACTGACACTACCACTTATTCACCTTGCCCCCCCCAACACACACACACACACACACACATGCTGCATGTTTGCATTTCCCTCCCCATTCTGTTTAGGTTCTATGATTCATCATTGTATTTCTCCCTTGCTTACATCCTCAACTCACTCCATCTTACAAGGTGGGCTAAATCCCAACTATTCTCATTTTCTATGCCTGCTTCTGAGCAGGTGAAAGTGGCTGCAGAAAAACAATCCTCTGTGCTGAGCTCCTTCATTTTAAATCACTGTTATGATGAATCACTAGTGGAGCCATAGAGCCACACTGAGCCACCCGGGTCTACTACTCTCAACAGATGAGCTGGCTTCATATTTCACTGAGATTTTGTACTTGCTACTCCCCCAAATTTACCAAATAACCTTCATTTTACCCTCTGCATGCCCCTCTGTTACACTGGATGAACTATCTGTATCCCTACATATGGCCTATAATAGGAGAAAAATTAGGCTCAGAAAGGCTTACAAACATGCCCATATGAAGGGGCTAGCATTTGAACTTAGGCAAACTGATGCTCATAAATTCCCAAAATAGATGTTTATTTGCTTGGATGGCAGAACGATGTATAGCATTAGAAGAAAAATTAGACGAGCCTGGGTTCAAATTATGACAATATCTTTTACTAGTTGCAAGACTTTTCTCATATTACCTAAAGTCTCAAGGCCTGTGTTTTCTCATCTGAAAAATGGGGGTGATAATACCTATGTTACTACTAATTGTTTGTATGATATTGAGATTTTAGTAGGTACCTATAAATGTTAGTGTTTTCCTCTTCCATCAATACAGAGGCTGAGACTTTGTATCATAACTGCTTTATATTTTCCACAGTAAAATGTATGGCAGAAATTCTATATCAGAAAACCAAAAATAAGCAGAGAAATATTGACTAAAACATGCATATTTGTGTTCATTTCATTGCATTTTGAAATTTTACATGTTACTGGGTATTACTATCTTAACTCCAATCTAAGGTATGAGTATAAACTATAAATAGTTCATTTTATAGGACATGGTAGGTAAGGAATAGTGGGCCAAGTGCCCCATTATGGGGAGCCTGTAATTTCTTCCTTATCATTGCCTGTCATTGCTCCAAATGCCAACACTAGCTTACAATAATTTGTGCCTACAGTTTATTTCACTGTTCTGACTTAACTGTATAGTCATATGCTTTGCAAAGCAGCCTACCTTCTCAGTTAGTAATTACTATGAATGTCTCCATCAAATCATGGCAAAGATAAAAGATAGGCACAAAGACCCCCCACAGTGACACATGAAAAGTTGGCCACTTAGCAATGTTGTCAATAAGGAGATTTTGAAACCATCTTTCAAATCCTGATGCCTAGTGTTACCATATTGTGACAGGCAACTTTAAAAGAGAGAATAAATCTTCCAAGCTACTATTCTTTCTGCAAGTTGCAGATTTATTTCCGTCTCAAATTACAGCCTTCACTCTTGCTTAATTTTCATTGTCCTAATAATTCATCACAGTAGGCTTCATCTCAATGTGACAGCAAAAAAAAAAAAAAGAACCTTTGCTGGTGCTCAACATTCACATCTGAGAGAAGAATTTATTCAGAATAAATGTTAATAAAAAGCAAGCCCAGATTGCTAGATAATGTTAAGATACAGCTATATATAGATAATCAAAGAAACCTGCTTCAAATAAAATTCTCTATTATCTACGATTAGTATTTAATATTTCAATTCCAGATAATTTACCATTACCAAAATGGCTATGATTGAAGCTGACCTCAGTGTCTCTCTTACTTCACTAAGAGCACAAATAAATATATAATTGGAAATACCAAATATTTATCATCCTATTGATAGAAGTTAAAAGTTAATGGTAAATGACAGTGAATGATACTATCTTTTTAAAAATTTAGCACATCTAGTCTGCACCTAGTACATACTGACAAGTGAGGGAGGGAAGCCTAAGAGCTACAAAAGCAAATCCAGGATACTAGTTTGCATTCAGCTTTCATTGATACATCTTCTTCCTCTAGCCCAAATATATAAACTTTGTCTACACAAATAAATGGAAATAAAGTTGAAGTCAAGGAGGAAAAGTATAAGAGAGATAATCCATATTTCACTTCCTTTGGCATCTGTCAGACTTTCTAAAGATGTACCTTTGTACACAACTGTTAAATACAGACATATCCCCATAATAATCTTTGCTAAATCAGGGTAGAGGAACCTTGAAAGCTGTGCATGTATTATTTTAATTGGTGATTATTATAAACATCACATATAAGTTTTGGTTTCCATCTGTCTAATGAAGGAAGAGCAAAATCAAATAACTTCAGGTGCCAGACAGAAAATGTAAATCTAGGATTCAGAACAGTGGACACTATTAGGAATTGAAAAGGGCATGAACTTTGAAAAGTATTCAAATTAAAAACTGTATTAAACACTATTCCAATAGATAAATCTCATTTAGTCACCAATTTTTGACCCCTAGGCAACATTATTCTTTTTTTTTTTTTTTTTTTTTTTTGCGGTACGCGGGCCTCTCACTGTTGTGGCCTCTCCCGTTGCGGAGCACAGGCTCCAGACGCGCAGGCTCAGTGGCCATGGCTCACGGGCCCAGCCGCTCTGCAGGCATGTGGGGTCTTCCTGGACCGGGGCACGAACCCGTGTCCCCTGCATCGGCAGGCAGACTCTCAACCACTGTGCCACCAGGGAAGCCCTATTCTAAGTTTTATTCTCTACCATGAGAGCATAGAATGAGCATCACATTCAAGAGTAATTATAACTGGCAAAGAGCATGAAAGGTCAACTATACCCATCGGGATTGGATACTGGTCATTTCTTACGGTTGGATAAGCCTTAAATTGCATATGCAAAGCCAGTGTTGACAAATGGTAACGAAAATACAGATCAATAAAGACATAAGGTACTCCTCACCTTAAATAGAATGACAGTATTTACCTCTGAATAGGTGTGGCAGTCATATTTTTTGATTATAAATAAGTTCCCACAGATTACTTCTGTGGCTTCAAGAGTTCCTGTAGTTCATAGCTTCCTTAAGATGGCTGTTTCAGGAATACTTATAAGTCCTCCAGAACTGCTAAATAAATCCTAGTTTAACTCATTTTGGATAAATACAAATACTGCACATGGATATTCAAATATTAAAACTTGCTTACCATAGGACACAGTAGTTCAAAATGGCCTGCTTTAACATTTCTAGAAGCAAGTAAAATTCATGACTTTCATCATTTTAAAGTGATCTCTGAGCCTAATGTCAACTCATATACTTAAACTTGCAAGTTCCTTTCCAGGGTGTTGAAATCTCCCTAACTTGTTCACTGATTTGTATAAGTTTCCTTATAGTGCTTGTTCATAAATTATCAAACAGCTGGAAAGAGACTGTAGACCTTGGTACAGCAAGTTATGTTCTTAAAACCAGTTAGTTAAGGTTAAAGAAGTAATTTCTTCTCAAGGATTGCAATATGATTAATTGAATTTTAAAAGAATAATTCTTGTTTTCAACTCTGTTTTCGTAACATGTAAACAGGCTGCCTGCTTTACCCATGTGAGCTTGTCATGCTCTATTGTGACACACAGCGATCTGACTAATTTAGGATTGCTTCCAAGCTCTATAGACGGCACATCCCACCCAAAGCATACTTTTCTTAAAGCATAAACTTTGAAAATAAAAAACAAAAATTGACCTCTGTGTTTACTATGAACATGACCAGAAATCGACATCCATTTGTTGTTTTTTTTTTTCCTTTATAACAAATTTAATCAGTTATACATATGTTCCCATATCCCCTCCCTTTTGCGTCTCCCTCCCACCCTCCCTATCCCACCCCTCCAGGCGGTCACAAAGCTACGAGCTGATCTCCCTGTGCTATGCGGCTGCTTCCCACTAGCTATCTACCTTACGTTTGGTAGTGTATATATGTCCATGCCCCTCTTTCACTTTGTCACAGCTTACCCTTCCCACTCCCCATATCCTCAAGTCCATTCTCTAGTAGGTCTGTGTCTTTATTCCTGTTTTACCCCTATGTTCTTCATGACATTTTTTCCTTAAATTCCATATATATGTGTCAGCATACAGTATTTGTCTTTCTCTTTCTGACTTACTTCACTCTGTATGACAGACTCTAGGTCCATCCACCTCATTACAAATAGCTCAATTTCATTTCTTTTTATGGCTGAGTAATATTCCATTGTATATATGTGCCACATCTTCTTTATCCATTCATCCGATGATGGACACTTAGGTTGTTTCCATCTCTGGGCTATTGTAAATAGGGCTGCTATGAACATTTTGGTACATGTCTCTTTTTGAATTGTGGTTTTCTCAGGGTATATGCCCAGTAGTGGGATTGCTGGGTCATATGGTAGTTCTATTTGTAGTTTTTTAAGGAACCTCCATACCATTCTCCATAGTGGCTGTACCAATTCACATTCCCACCAGCAGTGCAAGAGTGTTCCCTTTTTTCCACACCCTCTCCAGCATTTATTGTTTCTAGATTTTTTGATGATGGCCATTCTGACTGGTGTGAGATGATATCTCATTGTAGTTTTGATTTGCATTTCTCTAATGAGTAAAGATGTTGAGCATCCTTTCATGTGTTTGTTGGCAGTCTGTATATCTTCTGTGGAGAAATGTCTATTTAGGTCTTCTGCCCATTTTTGGATTGGGTTGTTTGTTTTTTTGTTATTGAGCTGCATGAGCTGCTTATAAATTTTGGAGATTAATCCTTTGTCAGTTGCTTCATTGGCAAATATTTTCTCCCATTCTGAGGGTTGTCTTTTGGTCTTGTTTATGGTATCCTTTGCTGTGCAAAAGCTTTGAAGTTTCATTAGGTCCCATGTGTTTGTTTTTGTCTTTATTTCCATTTCTCTAGGAGGTGGGTCAAAAAGGATCTTGCTGTGATTTATGTCATAGAGTGTTCTGCCTATGTTTTCCTCTAAGAGTTTGATAGTGTCTGGCCTTACATTTAGGTCTTTAATCCATTTTGAGCTTATTTTTGTGTATGGTGTTAGGGAGTGATCTAATCTCATACTTTTACATGTCCCTATCCAGTTTTCCCAGCACCAATTATTGAAGAGACTCTCCTTTCTCCACTGTACATTCCTGCCTCCTTTATCAAAGATAAGGTGACCATATGTCCGTGGGTTTATCTCTGGGCCTTCTATCCTGTTCCATTGATCTATCTTTCTGTTTTTGTGCCAGTACCATACTGTCTTGATTACTGTAGCTTTGTAGTATAGTCTGAAGTCAGGGAGCCTGATTCCTCCAGCTCCATTTTTCGTTCTCAAGATTGCTTTGGCTATTCGGGGTCTTTTGTGTTTCCATACAAATTGTGAAATTTTTTGTTCTAGTTCTGTGAAAAATGCCAGTGGTAGTTTGATAGGGATTGCATTGAATCTGTAGATTGCTTTGGGTAGTAGAGTCATTTTCACAATGTTGATTCTTCCAATCCAAGAACATGGTACATCTCTCCATCTATTTGTATCATCTGTAATTTCTTTCATCAGTGTCTTATAATTTTCTGCATACAGGTCTTTTGTCTCCTTAGGTAGGTTTATTCCTAGATATTTTATTCTTTTTGTTGCAATGGTAAATGGGAGTGTTTCCTTGATTTCACTTTCAGATTTTTCATCATTAGTATATAGGAATGCCAGAGATTTCTGTGCATTAATTTTGTATCCTGCTACTTTACCAAATTCATTGATTAGCTCTAGTAGTTTTTCGGTAGCATCTTTAGGATTCTCTATGTATAGTATCATATCATCTGCAAACAGTGACAGCTTTACTTCTTCTTTTCCGATTTGGATTCCTTTTATTTCCTTTTCTTCTCTGATTGCTGTGGCTAAAACTTCCAAAACTATGTTGAATAAGAGTGGTGAGAGTGGGCAACCTTGTCTTGTTCCTGATCTTAGTGGAAATGGTTTCAGTTTTTCACCATTGAGGACAATGCTGGCTGTGGGTTTGTCATATATGGCCTTTATTATGTTGAGGAAAGTTCCCTCTATGCCTACTTTCTGCAGGGTTTTTATCATAAATGGGTGTTGAATTTTGTTGAAAGCTTTCTCTGCATCTATTGAGATGATCATATGGTTTTTCTCCTTCAATTTGTTAATATGGTGTATCACGTTGATTGATTTGCGTATATTGAAGAATCCTTGCATTCCTGGAATAAACCCCACTTGATCATGGTGCATGATCCTTTTAATGTGCTGTTGGATTCTGTTTGCTAGTATTTTGTTGAGGATTTTTGCATCTATGTTCATCAGTGATACTGGCCTGTAGTTTTCTTTCTTTGTGACATCCTTGTCTGGTTTTGGTATCAAGGTGATGGTGGCCTCGTAGAATGAGTTTGGGAGTGTTCCTCCCTCTGCTATATTTTGGAAGAGTTTGAGAAGGATAGGTGTTAGCTCTTCTCTAAATGCTTGATAGAATTCGCCTGTGAAGCCATCTGGTCCTGGGCTTTTGTTTGTTGGAAGATTTTTTATCACAGTTTCAATTTCAGTGCTTGTGATTGGTCTGTTCATATTTTCTATTTCTTCCTGATTCAGTCTTGGCAGGTTGTGCATTTCTAAGAATTTGTCCATTTCTTCCAGGTTGTCCATTTTATTGGCATAGAGTTGCTTGTAGTAATCTCTCATGATCTTTTGTATTTCTGCAGTGTCAGTTGTTACTTCTCCTTTTTCATTTCTAATTCTATTGATTTGAGTCTTCTCCCTTTTTTTCTTGATGAGTCTGGCTAATGGTTTATCAATTTTGTTTATCTTCTCAAAGAACCAGCTTTTAGTTTTATTGATCTTTGCTATCGTTTCCTTCTTTTCTTTTTCATTTATTTCTGATCTGATTTTTATGATTTCTTTCCTTCTGCTAACTTTGGGATGTTTTTGTTCTTCTTTCTCTAATTGCTTTAGGTGCAAGGTTAGGTTGTTTATTCGAGATGTTTCCTGTTTCTTAAGGTGGGATTGTATTGCTATAAATTTCCCTCTTAGAACTGCTTTTGCTTCATCCCATAGGTTTTGGGTGGTCGTGTCTCCATTGTCATTTGTTTCTAGGTATTTTTTAATTTCCTCTTTGATTTCTTCAGTGATCACTTTGTTATTAAGCAGTGTATTGTTTAGCCTCCATGTGTTTGTTTTTTTTACAGCTCTTTTCCTGTAATTGATATCTAGTCTCATAGCATTGTGGTCGGAAAAGATACTTGATACAATTTCAATTTTCTTAAATTTACCAAGGCTTGATTTGTGGCCCAAGATATGATCTATCCTGGAGAATGTTCCATGAGGACTTGAGAAAAATGTGTATTCTGTTGTTTTTGGGTGGAATGTCCTATAAATATCAATTAAGTCCATCTTGTTTAATGTATCATTTAAAGCTTGTGTTTCCTTATTTATTTTCATTTGGGATGATCTGTCCATTGGTGAAAGTGGGGTGTTAAAGTCCCCTACTATGATTGTGTTACCATCGATTTCTCCTTTTATGGCTGTTAGTATTTGCCTTATGTATTGAGGTGCTCCTATGTTTGGTGCATAAATATTTACAATTGTTATATCTTCTTCTTGGATCGATCCCTTGATCATTATGTAGTGTCCTTCTTTGTCTCTTCTAGTAGTCTTTATTTTAAAGTCTATTTTGTCTGATATGAGAATTGCTACTCCAGCTTTCTTTTGGTTTCCATTTGCATGGAATATCTTTTTCCATCCCCTTACTTTCAGTCTGTATGTGTCTCTAGGTCTGAAGTGGGTCTCTTGTAGACAGCATATATATGGGTCTTGTTTTTGTATCCATTCAGCCAATCTGTGTCTTTTGGTGGGAGCATTTAGTCCATTTACATTTAAGGTAATTATCGATATGTATGTTCCTGTTCCCATTTTCTTAATTGTTTTGGGTTCGTTATTGTAGGTCTTTTCCTTCTGTTGTGTTTCTTGCCTAGAGAAGTTCCTTTAGCATTTGTTGTAAAGCTGGTTTGGTGGTGCTGAACTCTCTCAGCTTTTGCTTGTCTGTAAACGTTTTAATTTCTCCATCAAATCTGAATGAGATCCTTGCTGGGTAGAGTAATCTTGGTTGCAGGTTTTTCTCCTTCATCACTTTAATTATGTCCTGCCACTCCCTTCTGGCTTGTAGAGTTTCTGCTGAGAGATCAGCTGTTATCCTGATGGGGATTCCCTTGTGTGTTATTTGTTGTTTTTGCCTTGCTGCTTTTAATATGATTTCTTTGTGTTTAATTTTTGACAGTTTGATTAATATGTGTCTTGGCGTATTTCTCCTTGGATTTATTCTGTATGGGACTCTCTGTGCCTCCTGGACTTGATTAACTATTTCCTTTCCCATATTAGGGAAGTTTTCAACTATAATCTCTTCAAATATTTTCTCAGTCCCTTTCTTTTTCTCTTCTTCTTCTGGAACCCCTATAATTCGAATGTTGGTGCGTTTAATGTTGTCCCAGAGGTCTCTGAGACTGTCCTCTGTTCTTTTCATTCTTTTCTCTTTATTTTGCTCTGCAGCAGTTATTTCCACTATTTTATCTTCCACCTCACTTATCCGTTCTTCTGCCTCAGTTATTCTGCTATTGATCCCATCTAGAGTATTTTTTATTTCATTTATTGTGTTTTTAATCGATGCTTGATTCATCTTTAGTTCTTCTAAGTCCTTGTTAACTGTTTCTTGCATTTTGTCTATTCTATTTCCAAGATTTTGGATCTGGGAAATAGAATCTTGGATCATCTTTACCATCATTATTCTGAATTCTTTTTCAGGTAGAGTGCCTATTACCTCTTCATTTGTTAGGTCTGGTGGGTTTTTATCTTGCTCCTTCTCCTGCTGTGTGTTTTTCTGTCTTCTCATTTTGCTTATCTTACTATGTTTGGGGTCTCCTTTTTGCAGGCTGCAGGTTCGTAGTTCCCGTTGTTTTTGGTGTCTGTCCCCAGTGGCTAAGGTTGGTTTAGTGGGTTGTGTAGGCTTCCTGGTAGAGGGGACTAGTGCCTGTGTTCTGGTGGATGAGGCTGGATCTTGTCTTTCTGGTGGGCAGGTCCACGTCTCGTGATGTGTTTTGGGGTGTCTGCGGACTTTTTATGATTTTAGGCCACCTCTCTGCTAATGGGTGGCGTTGTGTTCCTGTCTTGCTAGTTGTTTGGCATAGGGTGTCCAGCACTGTAGCTTGCTGGTCGTTGAGTGAAGCTGGATGCTGGTGTTGAGATGGAGATCTCTGGAAGATTTTCGCCGTTTGATATTATGTGGAGCTGGGAGGTCTCTTGTGGAGAGACCAAAACGTCACGAGACGTGGACCTGCCCACCAGAAAGACAAGATCCAGCCTCATCCACCAGAACACAGGCACTAGTCCCCTCTACCAGGAAGCCTACACAACCCACTAAACCAACCTTAGCCACTGGGGACAGACACCAAAAACAACGGGAACTACGAACCTGCAGCCTGCAAAAAGGAGACCCCAAACATAGTAAGATAAGCAAAATGAGAAGACAGAAAAACACACAGCAGGAGAAGGAGCAAGATAAAAACCCACCAGACCTAACAAATGAAGAGGTAATAGGCACTCTACCTGAAAAAGAATTCAGAATAATGATGGTAAAGATGATCCAAGATTCTATTTCCCAGATCCAAAATCTTGGAAATAGAATAGACAAAATGCAAGAAACAGTTAACAAGGACTTAGAAGAACTAAAGATGAATCAAGCATCGATTAAAAACACAATAAATGAAATAAAAAATACTCTAGATGGGATCAATAGCAGAATAACTGAGGCAGAAGAACGGATAAGTGAGGTGGAAGATAAAATAGTGGAAATAACTGCTGCAGAGCAAAATAAAGAGAAAAGAATGAAAAGAACAGAGGACAGTCTCAGAGACCTCTGGGACAACATTAAACGCACCAACATTCGAATTATAGGGGTTCCAGAAGAAGAAGAGAAAAAGAAAGGGACTGAGAAAATATTTGAAGAGATTATAGTTGAAAACTTCCCTAATATGGGAAAGGAAATAGTTAATCAAGTCCAGGAGGCACAGAGAGTCCCATACAGAATAAATCCAAGGAGAAATACGCCAAGACACATATTAATCAAACTGTCAAAAATTAAACACAAAGAAATCATATTAAAAGCAGCAAGGCAAAAACAACAAATAACACACAAGGGAATCCCCATCAGGATAACAGCTGATCTCTCAGCAGAAACTCTACAAGCCAGAAGGGAGTGGCAGGACATAATTAAAGTGATGAAGGAGAAAAACCTGCAACCAAGATTACTCTACCCAGCAAGGATCTCATTCAGATTTGATGGAGAAATTAAAACGTTTACAGACAAGCAAAAGCTGAGAGAGTTCAGCACCACCAAACCAGCTTTACAACAAATGCTAAAGGAACTTCTCTAGGCAAGAAACACAACAGAAGGAAAAGACCTACAATAACGAACCCAAAACAATTAAGAAAATGGGAACAGGAACATACATATCGATAATTACCTTAAATGTAAATGGACTAAATGCTCCCACCAAAAGACACAGATTGGCTGAATGGATACAAAAACAAGACCCATATATATGCTGTCTACAAGAGACCCACTTCAGACCTAGAGACACATACAGACTGAAAGTAAGGGGATGGAAAAAGATATTCCATGCAAATGGAAACCAAAAGAAAGCTGGAGTAGCAATTCTCATATCAGACAAAATAGACTTTAAAATAAAGACTACTAGAAGAGACAAAGAAGGACACTACATAATGATCAAGGGATCGATCCAAGAAGAAGATATAACAATTGTAAATATTTATGCACCAAACATAGGAGCACCTCAATACATAAGGCAAATACTAACAGCCATAAAAGGAGAAATCGATGGTAACACAATCATAGTAGGGGACTTTAACACCCCACTTTCACCAATGGACAGATCATCCCAAATGAAAATAAATAAGGAAACACAAGCTTTAAATGATACATTAAACAAGATGGACTTAATTGATATTTATAGGACATTCCACCCAAAAACAACAGAATACACATTTTTCTCAAGTCCTCATGGAACATTCTCCAGGATAGATCATATCTTGGGCCACAAATCAAGCCTTGGTAAATTTAAGAAAATTGAAATTGTATCAGGTATCTTTTCCGACCACAATGCTATGAGACTAGATATCAATTACAGGAAAAGAGCTGTAAAAAAAACAAACACATGGAGGCTAAACAATACACTGCTTAATAACAAAGTGATCACTGAAGAAATCAAAGAGGAAATTAAAAAATACCTAGAAACAAATGACAATGGAGACACGACCACCCAAAACCTATGGGATGAAGCAAAAGCAGTTCTAAGAGGGAAATTTATAGCAATACAATCCCACCTTAAGAAACAGGAAACATCTCGAATAAACAACCTAACCTTGCACCTAAAGCAATTAGAGAAAGAAGAACAAAAACATCCCAAAGTTAGCAGAAGGAAAGAAATCATAAAAATCAGATCAGAAATAAATGAAAAAGAAAAGAAGGAAACGATAGCAAAGATCAATAAAACTAAAAGCTGGTTCTTTGAGAAGATAAACAAAATTGATAAACCATTAGCCAGACTCATCAAGAAAAAAAGGGAGAAGACTCAAATCAATAGAATTAGAAATGAAAAAGGAGAAGTAACAACTGACACTGCAGAAATACAAAAGATCATGAGAGATTACTACAAGCAACTCTATGCCAATAAAATGGACAACCTGGAAGAAATGGACAAATTCTTAGAAATGCACAACCTGCCAAGACTGAATCAGGAAGAAATAGAAAATATGAACAGACCAATCACAAGCACTGAAATTGAAACTGTGATAAAAAATCTTCCAACAAACAAAAGCCCAGGACCAGATGGCTTCACAGGCGAATTCTATCAAGCATTTAGAGAAGAGCTAACACCTATCCTTCTCAAACTCTTCCAAAATATAGCAGAGGGAGGAACACTCCCAAACTCATTCTACGAGGCCACCATCACCTTGATACCAAAACCAGACAAGGATGTCACAAAGAAAGAAAACTACAGGCCAGTATCACTGATGAACATAGATGCAAAAATCCTCAACAAAATACTAGCAAACAGAATCCAACAGCACATTAAAAGGATCATGCACCATGATCAAGTGGGGTTTATTCCAGGAATGCAAGGATTCTTCAATATACGCAAATCAATCAACGTGATACACCATATTAACAAATTGAAGGAGAAAAACCATATGATCATCTCAATAGATGCAGAGAAAGCTTTCAACAAAATTCAACACCCATTTATGATAAAAACCCTGCAGAAAGTAGGCATAGAGGGAACTTTCCTCAACATAATAAAGGCCATATATGACAAACCCACAGCCAGCATTGTCCTCAATGGTGAAAAACTGAAACCATTTCCACTAAGATCAGGAACAAGACAAGGTTGCCCACTCTCACCACTCTTATTCAACATAGTTTTGGAAGTTTTAGCCACAGCAATCAGAGAAGAAAAGGAAATAAAAGGAATCCAAATCGGAAAAGAAGAAGTAAAGCTGTCACTGTTTGCAGATGATATGATACTATACATAGAGAATCCTAAAGATGCTACCGAAAAACTACTAGAGCTAATCAATGAATTTGGTAAAGTAGCAGGATACAAAATTAATGCACAGAAATCTCTGGCATTCCTATATACTAATGATGAAAAATCTGAAAGTGAAATCAAGGAAACACTCCCATTTACCATTGCAACAAAAAGAATAAAATATCTAGGAATAAACCTACCTAAGGAGACAAAAGACCTGTATGCAGAAAATTATAAGACACTGATGAAAGAAATTACAGATGATACAAATAGATGGAGAGATGTACCATGTTCTTGGATTGGAAGAATCAACATTGTGAAAATGACTCTACTACCCAAAGCAATCTACAGATTCAATGCAATCCCTATCAAACTACCACTGGCATTTTTCACAGAACTAGAACAAAAAATTTCACAATTTGTATGGAAACACAAAAGACCCCGAATAGCCAAAGCAATCTTGAGAACGAAAAATGGAGCTGGAGGAATCAGGCTCCCTGACTTCAGACTATACTACAAAGCTACAGTAATCAAGACAGTATGGTACTGGCACAAAAACAGAAAGATAGATCAATGGAACAGGATAGAAGGCCCAGAGATAAACCCACGGACATATGGTCACCTTATCTTTGATAAAGGAGGCAGGAATGTACAGTGGAGAAAGGACAGTCTCTTCAATAAGTGGTGCAGGGAAAACTGGATAGGGACATGTAAAAGTATGAGATTAGATCACTCCCTAACACCATACACAAAAATAAGCTCAAAATGGATTAAAGACCTAAATGTAAGGCCAGACACTATCAAACTCTTAGAGGAAAACATAGGCAGAACACTCTATGACATAAATCACAGCAAGATCCTTTTTGACCCACCTCCTAGAGAAATGGAAATAAAGACAAAAATAAACACATGGGACCTAATGAAACTTAAAAGCTTTTGCACAGCAAAGGAAACCATAAACAAGACCAAAAGACAACCCTCAGAATGGGAGAAAATATTTGCAAATGAAGCAACTGACAAAGGATTAATCTCCAAAATTTATAAGCAGCTCATGCAGCTCAATAACAAAAAAACAAACAACCCAATCCAAAAATGGGCAGAAGACCTAAATAGACATTTCTCCACAGAAGATATACAGACTGCCAACAAACACATGAAAGGATGCTCAACATCTTTACTCATTAGAGAAATGCAAATCAAAACTACAATGAGATATCATCTCACACCAGTCAGAATGGCCATCATCAAAAAATCTAGAAACAATAAATGCTGGAGAGGGTGTGGAAAAAAGGGAACACTCTTGCACTGCTGGTGGGAATGTGAATTGGTACAGCCACTATGGAGAATGGTATGGAGGTGCCTTAAAAAACTACAAATAGAACTACCATATGACCCAGCAATCCCACTACTGGGCATATACCCTGAGAAAACCACAATTCAAAAAGAGACATGTACCAAAATGTTCATAGCAGCCCTATTTACAATAGCCCAGAGATGGAAACAACCTAAGTGTCCATCATCGGATGAATGGATAAAGAAGATGTGGCACATATATACAATGGAATATTACTCAGCCATAAAAAGAAATGAAATTGAGCTATTTGTAATGAGGTGGATGGACCTAGAGTCTGTCATACAGAGTGAAGTAAGTCAGAAAGAGAAAGACAAATACTGTATGCTGACACATATATATGGAATTTAAGAAAAAAAATGTCATGAAGAACATAGGGGTAAGACAGGAATAAAGACACAGACCTACTAGAGAATGGACTTGAGGATATGGGGAGGGGGAAGGGTAAGCTGTGACAAAGTGAAAGAGCGGCATGGACATATATACACTACCAAACGTAAGGTAGATAGCTAGTGGGAAGCAGCGGCATAGCACAGGGAGATCAGCTCGTAGCTTTGTGACCGCCTGGAGGGGTGGGATAGGGAGGGTGGGAGGGTGATGCAAAAGGGAGGGGATATGGGAACATATGTATATGTATAACTGATTAAATTTGTTATAAAGCAAAAAAAATAAAAATAAAAAAATAAAAAAGGAAGAAGATTCAAAAATATATATATATATAAGATTCTAAATATGAAAACAAGGCAGAGAAATAGACTTCTGTTAATTTCCCATGTAATTCAATTAAAAATGCTTAAAACCATCTATGGTATCATAGGAATATATTTGGTCTTTGACCTTGGTTCCTGGCACAGATTTTTTAAAACCTGGGAAATCCATGAGTGATAAAGGTGATGAATGTCTTTGTTCTCTTTTGTTTAAATGATGTAACTCTTGGCAGTGCCCCTAAATTGCTTCAGGATGGAGCCTGGTCACCGAAAAGACCAAGCCTTGATTAGAAGTTTGGAACTTTCAACTCCACCTCCCTGCCTCCAGGCTTGTGAGATGGGGCTGACAGGTACACACTTTGAGGTGCTGGGAGGGTGCTTCTCCTGGAAGGGGCATGGAAGCTTTGTATGCCAATACACCCACCCATACCTTTCTATGCATCTCTGCTATTTTGCTGTTGCTGAGTTGTATACTTACAATAAATCAGAAAATGTAAGAGTGTTTTTCTGAGTTCTTTGAGTCACTCTAGTGAATTATCTAACCTGAGGGGAGTGATGTGGGAAACCCCAATCTATAATCCATCAATCGGAAGTACAGTGGCCTAGTACTTGTCATTGAAATCTGAATTTGGGGCAGTCTTATAGCACTGAGTCTGTAAGTTATGGGATCTGATGCTAACTCCAGGTAGAATTTATCAGAATTGAATTCAATTGTTTGACACCCAGCGGGCATCAGAGAATTCAAGATGTTAGAAAGGACAGATGTATTTAGTGTTAGGAGAGAAAATAAAACCCTCTTATTTGGTATGAGAAGTGGTGTAAGTTAAAACAACAATCTCAAATCAGATACTTTTTAAAAACTAACATAAGGTCAGTAAGTTTTTCAATTTTTGGTGCTCTATCCCTTTACATAAAAGATGTTAAGTTCCAGAGACCTCGGTATTTCACTTTTACTTGATTCCATAAAATAAACCACTTTCTTCCTATTGAAAGCAACGCCATCACTACAGTCCAGTATCTCTTTGCTATGCTTGTTCTTCCATCAAGATAGTTTGGCAGAATTTATTAAGCAAATACTTCAGTGAAAATATATTTGTAGAATTATATACTATAAATGTTTTGTAAAAAAACTCGAGAAAAATTAACCATCATGACCTCCTCTATTAAAGTTTTCTCTCCTTGACACATTAACGTTTATTTTTATAAAACAAATCACAAATTTTCTGAAATATATCATTTAAGGTCTTATGCCAAGATTAGCATGTGGATACTTTTATAGTCATTTAAAATACATTATATTTCTTTTGGTTGACAATACTCCAAATCATAGTTGGTATCGTTAATTTTTTTACATCTTTATTGGAGTATAATTGCTTTACAATGTTGAGTTAGTTTCTGCTGTACAACAAAGTGACTCAGCTATATGTATACATATATCCCCTCCCTCTTGAGCCTCCCTATTCCACCCCTCTACGCTGTCACAAAGCATCGAGCTAATCTCCCTGTGCTATGCAGAAGCTTTCCACTAGCCATCCATTTTACATTTGGTAGTGTATATACGTCATTGCTACTCTTACTTCATCCCAGTTTCCCCTTCCCCACCCCCAGGTCCTCAAGTCCATTCTCTACATCTGTGTCTTTATTCCTGCCCTGCCCCTAGATTTACAGAACCATTTTTTTTTTTAGATTCCATATATATGTGTTAGCATATGGTATTTGTTTTTCTCTTTCTGACTTACTTCACTCTGTATGACAGACTCTAGGTCCATCCACCTCACTACAAATAACTCAATTTCGTTCCTTTTTATGGTTGAGTAATATCCCATTGTATAAATGTACCACATCTTCTTTATCCATTCATCGGTCAGTGGACATTTCGGTTGCTTCCATGTCCTGGCTATTGTAAATAGTGCTCCACTGAACACTGTGGTACAAGTATCTTTTTGAATGATGGTTTTCTCAGGGTATATGCTCAGTAGTTGAATTGCTGGGTCATGTGGTAGTTCTATTTTTGGTCTTTTAAGGAACCTCCATACTGTTCTCCATAGTGACACTGTATCAATTTACATTCCTACCAACAGTGCAGGAGGGTTCCCTTTTCTCCACACCCTCTCCAACACATTGTTTTTAGATTTTTTGATGATGACCATTCTGACTGGTGTGAGGTGATGCCTCATTGTGGTTTTGATTTGCATTTCTCTAATGATTAGTGATGTTGAGCACCTTTTCACGTGTTTGTTGGCAATCTGTATATCTTCTTTGGAGAAATGTCTAGGTCTTCTGCCCATTTTTGGATTGGGTTGTTGTTTTTTGGTTATTGGGCTGAATGAGCTGCTGCTATATTTTGGAGATTAATCTTTGTCAGTTGCTTCATTTGCAAATATTTTCTCCCATTCTGAGGGTTATCCTTATTTATGGTTTAAATATCCTTATTTATGGTTTCCTTTTCTGTGCAAAATCTTTTAAGTTTCATTAGGTCCCATTTTTCTATTTTTGTTTTTATTTCCATTTTTGTAGGAGGTGGGTCAAAAAGGATCTTGCTGTGATTTATGTCATAGAGTGTTCTGCCTATGTTCTCCTCTAAGAGTTTTATAGTGTCTGGCCTTACCTTTAGGTCTTTGATCCATTTTGAGTTTATTTTTGTGTATGGTGTTAGGGAGTCTTCGAATTTCATTCTTTTACATGTAGCTGTCCAGTTTTCCCGGCACCACTTAGTGAAGAGACTGTCTTTTCTCCATGGTATATTCTTGCCTCCTTTGTCAAAGATAAAGTGACCATATGTGCATGGGTTTATCTCTGGCATTTCTATCCTGTTCCATTCATCTATATTTCTGTTTTTGTGCTATTACCATACTGTCTTGATTACTGTACTTTTGTAATATAGTCTGAAGTCAGGGAGCTTGATTCCTCTAGCTCCATTTTTCTTTCTCAAGATTGCTTTGGCTATTCAAGGTCTTTTGTGTTTCCATACTAATTGTAGAATCTCTTGTTCTAGTTCTGTGAAAAATGCCACTGGTAATTTGATAGAGATTGCACTGAAAATGTAGATTGCTTTGGGTAGCATACTCATTTTCACAATGTTGATTATTCCAACCCAAGAACATGGTATATCTCTCCATCTGTTTGTATTGTCTTTGATTTCTTTCATCAGTTTCTTATAGCTTTCTGCATACAGGTCTTTTGCCTCCTTAGGTAGGTTTATTCCTAGGTATTTTATTCTTTTTGTTGCAGTGGTAAATGGGAGTGTTTCCTTAATTTCTCTTTCTGATTTTTCATTGTTAGTGTATAGGAATGCAAGAGATTTCTGTGCATTAATTTTGTATCCTGCTACTTTACCAAATTCATTGGTTAGCTCTAGTTGTTTTCTGGTGGCATTTTTAGAATTTTCTATGTATAGTATCATGTCATCTGCAAAAGGTGACAGTTTTACTTCTTCTTTTCCAAGTTGTATTACTTTTTATTTCTTTTTCTTCTCTGATTTCTATGGTAAAACTTCCAGAACTATGTTGAATAATAATCATCAGAGTGGGCACCCTACTCTCGTTCTTGATCTTAGAGGAAATGGTTTCAGCTTTTCACCATTGAGAATGATGTTGGCTGTGGGTTTGTCATATATGGCTTTTATTATGTTGAGGTAGGTTCCCTCTGTGCACACTTTCTGGAGAGTTTTTATCATAAATTGTTATATTTTGTCGAAAACTTTTTCTACATCTATTGGAATTATATGTTTTTTTTAATCTTTCAGTTCATTACTATGGTGTATCGCATTGACTGATTTGTATATATTGAAGAATCTTTGCATTACTGAGATAAACCCCATTTGATCATGGTGTGTGATCCTTTGAATGTGTTGTTGGATTCTTTTTGGTAGCACTTTGTTGAGGATTTTTGCAATTGTGTTCATCAGTGATATTGCCTGTAATTTTCTTTTTTTGTGACACCTTTTTCTGGTTTTTGTATCAGGGTGATGGTGGCCTCATAGAATGAGTTTGGGAGTGTTCCTCCCTCTGCAGTTTTTTGGAAGAGCTTGAGAAGGTCAGTGTTAGCTCTTCTAATTGTTTGATAGAATTCACCTGTGAAGCCATCTGGTCCTGGCCTTTTGTTTGCTGTAAGATTTTTAATTACAGTATCAATTTCTTTACTTCTGATAGGTTTGTTCATATTTTCTAATTCTTCCTAGTTCAGTCTTGGAAAATTGTACCTTTCCAAAAATTTGTTCATTTCTTAGTGGTTGTCCATTTTATTGGCATATAGTTGTTTGTAGTATTTTCTTGTAATCCTCTGTATTTCTGCAGTGTCAGTTGTGATTTCTCCTTTTTCATTTATAATTCTGTTGATTTGAGTCTCTCCCTTTTTTTTTCCTTATTAGTCTGGCTAATGGTTTATCGATTTTGTTTGTCTTCTCAAAGAACCAGCTCTTGGGTCTTCCCTGGTGGCTCAGTGGTTGAAAGTCCTGCCGATGCAGGGGACACGGGTTTGTGCCCCGGTCTGGGAGGATCCCACATGCCGTGAATTGGCTGGGCCCGTGAGCCATGGCCACTGAACCTGCGGCCACTGAACCTGCGCATCCAGAGCCTGTGCTCCGCAATGGGAGAAGCCGCAACATTGAGAGGCTCGTGTACCACACACACACACAAAAAGAACCAGCTCTTAGTTTTACTGATCTTTGTTATTGTCTGCTTCATTTCTTTTTCATTTATTTCTGATCCGATCTTTATGATTTCTTTCCTGCTGCTAACTTTGGGTATTTTTAATTCTTCTGTTTTTTTTTTTTTTTTTTTTTTTTTTTTGTGGTACGTGGGCCTCTCACTGTTGTGGCCTCTTCTGTTGCAGAGCATAAGCTCTGGACATGCAGGCCCAGCGGCCATGGCTCACAGGCCCAGACGCTCCGCAGCATGTGGGATCTTCCCCGACTGGGGCACGAACCCGTGTCCCCTGCATCGGCAGGAGGACTCTCAACCACTGCGCCACCAGGGAAGCCCTTAATTCTTCTTTTTCTAATTCTTTAAGTATAAGGTTAGGTGGTTTATTTGAGATTTTTCTTGTTTCTTGAGGTAGGATTGTATTACTATAAACTTCCCTCTTAGAACTGCTTTTGCTTCATCCCACAGGTTTCGGGGCATTGTGTTTTCATTGTCATTTGTTTCCAGTTATTTTTCCACTTTCTCTTTGATTTCTTCACTGATGTCTTGTTTGCTTAGTCATGTATTGTGTAGCCTCCATGTGTTTTTATCTTTTACACTTTTTTTCCTGTAAATGCTTTCTAGTCTCATAACATTGTGGTCAGAAAAGATGCTTGATATGATTTCTATTTTCTTAAATTTACCGTAGCTTGATTTTTGAACCAAGATGTGATCTGTCCTGGAGAATGTTCCATGTGCAGTTGAGAAGAAAGTGTATTCTGTTGTTTTGGGATGGAATGTCCTATAAGTATCAATTAAGTCTATCTGGTCTAATGTGTCATTTAAAGCTTGTGTTTCCTTATTTATTTTCTGTTTGGATGATCTGTCCATTTGTGTATGTGGGGTGTTAAAGTCCCCTACTATTATTGTGTTACTGTTGATTTCCCCTTTTATTGCTGTTAACATTTGCCTTATGTATTGAGGTGCTCCTATGTTGGGTGCATCGATATGTACAGTTGTTATATCTTCTTCTTGGATTGACCCCTTGATCATTATGTCATGTCTTTCCTTGTCTCTTATAATTGTCTTTATTTTAAAGTCTATTTTGTCTGATACTCTAGCTTTCTTTTGATTTCCATTTGCATGGAATATCTTTTTCTATCTCCTCACTTTCAGTCTGTATGTGTCCCTAGGGCTGAAGTGGGTCTCTTGTAGACAACATCTATACAGGTGTTGTTTTTGTATGCATTCAGCCAGTCTGTGTCTTTTGTTTGGAGCATTTAATCCATTTTTTTAATTGTTTGGAGTTTGTTTTTGTAGGTCTTTCCTTGTGTTTCCTACCTAGAGAAGTTCCTTTATCATTTGTTGTAAAGCTGGTTTGGTGGTGCTGAATTCTCTTAACTTTTGCTTGTCTGTAAAGCTTTTGATTTCTCCATCAAATCTGAATGAGATCCTTGCTGGGTAGAGTAATCTTGGTTGTAGGTTTTTCCCTTTCATCACCTTAAATATGTTATGCAACTCCCTTCTGGGCTGTAGAGTTTCTGCTGAAAGATCAGCTGTTAAGCTTATGGGGATTCCCTTGTATGTTATTTGTTGCTTTTCCCTTGCTTTTAATATTTTTTGTGTGTGTTTAATTTTCATTAGTTTGATTAATATGTGTCTCAGCATTTTTCTTTTTGGGTTTATCCTGTATGGGACTCTCTGGGCTTCCTGGACTTGATTGACTATTTCCTTTCCCATGTTGGGGAAGTTTTCGACTATAGTCTCTTCAAATATTTTCTCAGACCCTTTCTTTTTTTTTTTTTTTTTGCTTTTTCTATAATTCAAATGGTGGTACACTTAATGTTGTCCCAGAGGTCTCTGAGCCTGTCCTCCATTCTTTTCATTCTTTTTTCTTTATTCTGCTCTGTCGCAGTTATTTCTACCATTCTGTCTTCCAGCTCACTTATCCATTCTCTTGCCTCAGTTATTCTGCTATTGATTCCTTCTAGAGTATTTTTAATTTCATTTATTGTGTTGTTCACTACTATTTGTTTCCTCTTTAGTTCTTCTCTGTCCTTGTTAAATGTTTCTTGTATTTTCTCTGTTTCTGAGATTTTGGGTCATCTTTACTATCATTACTCTGAATTCTTTTTCAGGTAGTTTTCCTATTTCCTCATCATTTATTTGGTCTTGTGGGTTTTTATCTTGCTCCTTTGCCTGCAAGATATTTCTGTCTTCTCATTTTGTCTAATTACAGTATTTGAGGTCTCCTCTCCTGAGGCTGCAGGGTCATATTTCCTCTTGCTTCTGTTGTCTGCCCCTGGTAGTGAGGTTAGTCCAGTGGCTTGCATAGGCTTCCTAATGGGAAGGACTGGTGCTTGCATTCTGGTGGGTGGAGCTGAGTCTTTTCCTTCTGATGAGCAGGGCCATGTCAGATGGTATGTTTTGGGGTGTCTGTGAGCTTAGTATGATTTTAGGTAGCCTGTGTGTGGTGGGTGGGTTTGTGTTCCTGTTTTGTTTGTTGTTTGGTGTGAGGCATGCAGCCCTGCACGCTGTTGGCAGTTGGGTGGAGATGGCACTTGGATTCTGATAGAGGCCTCCGTGAGAGCTCTTGGTGATTAATTTTCCCTGGGGCTGGGAATTCTTAGTGGTCCAGTGTCCTGGACTCAATGTTCCCACCCCAGAGCCTCCAACCTGACTTCTTGTCAAGGGACCAATATTCCACAAGTTGCTCATTCCACAATAAAGGGGATTTTAAAAAAAAGACTAACAAAACCCCTGACAAATGGTAAAAAGTAAAATCAAACAGAAACAAAGAGACATGCACACACAAAAGAAACAAAAACAGAACCAAACATCAGAAAGCAAGAGAACATCAAGACAAACATAAGAACCCAGGAATGAAATCAAACAATTAAAAAGAAAACTGACAAAAACAGAAAATCACAAAACCAAATGAAAGCAGAGTTCCAACAGAAGAAGGAAGCAAAGAAAGAAACCGACAAAAATGATTTAAAAAAAAGGATAAAGAAAACAGAATAACAGAAAAGCACCGTAGAAATAGAAATATAAAAAATAAAATAGAAAATATATTAAAGAAAAAAAATAAGACAAACAAAACCTCAGACAAATGCTAAAAAAACAAAATCAAACAAACAGAAACAGGGAAACACACACATGGAAAAGAAACAAAAACAGAACCAAATAAAACAAAAAGCAAGAGAACAACCAAATAGAAGAACTCAAAAATGAAATCAATTAGGATCAAAGCTAACAAAAACACAAACCTAAAAACTAAACCAAAGCAGTGTGCCAACTGAAGAATAAGCAGGAAACAGAACAAACTGATAAAATAATAATAAAATAAAATACAATAAAAAGGGAAAAAACACAGGACAACAGAAAAGCAAAGTAAAAATGGAAATATAAAAAACAAATAAAAATATATTAAAGTCAGAAGAAAAAAATAAGGTAAAAGAACAACATAAAAGCAAAGTAAAAATAGAAGTATATAAAAAATTAAAAATATGTTATAAAACATGAAGATCCCAAGACTAAAAAAAAAAGAAAAATACTAAGACAACAAGAAACAAACAACAAGAAAAGAAAAACAAACAAAAGAGAAAGCCAGAATCAACAACAGAATGAATCAAAACATAATAAAATTAATAGTAATAATTATGTTTCCCTGGGATCTCAGCTATAAGTGTCCTTGCACATGCCGTGAGACACAGCCCACCTCCGCCTCCCTAAGAGGCTCTCTTCTGCCTCTCAGCTGGTCTCTGTACCTGCTGTGGGCCCTGTGGGGACCACTCAGACTCTTATTTGGCCCAGTTTCTGTGTGTGCTTGACCCCAAAGTCCACAACTGCCAGAGCTAGACCATTTTCATTTGTGGGAACACTCATTGTCTACTTTGACATTCTATAAACACAGGGTCTACCTAGCTGATTTCAGGGATGTAATCTGCAGCTTGTACAACTGATGGAAAGATTTTCTATCTTTTTTAGTCACCCTGTCCCTGGGGTTCAGCTTTTGTTTTATCCCCACATAAGCATGTGGTCCACCCACAGGAGTCTGGTCCTGAGGCTGCTTTGGAGATTTCAGGTCTGTCCCAGTAAGGACAGAGCACAGAGGTGGTATGACTGCTTGGATCGCAGGAGCCCCAGTGGCACCAAATGCACAGGAAAGCTGGCAGCCACAGGCGCAAGAGATATGGCCCGAGTGAGGGCCTTTTCTGGCATCTGGTATAAGGAATGTGAGGGCACCTGGCAGCAGGCATGAGAGAGCCAGTCCTGAGAGGGCTTCTTTTATTGTCCGTCAGCAGGTGCCAGTGTGTGGGGAGAGAGAGGCTACAATAGCGGCTCCTCCCTCTGCTTTTAACTCAGCAGTAGTACCCTGCTTCCATGGCAGTCTGGTCTTCCTCCACAGGCATTCCCTGCTGCTGATTTCCCCACCTCCTGCCTCCTTAATCCATCTCCCCACAGCCAACAGCAGTTCTCACTCTGGGCCTGTCCTCCAACCACCACGCTCCAGCTCCCAGACCCCTTGCGCACCTGTGAACACACCCTAGTGTGGAGCACATAGGGCCATGGTACGGACTGTCTGTGTATTTCTCACCCTGTCCCATCTGCCACAGATCAGCCGCTTCACCCTCTTCCAACAGCCTCAAATGCTTCCCTTCTCTTCCAATAGATTTCCCCATCAGAGATGGGTTTCCCTGAATTCGAGAATCTCTCCTCTGCTTCGGCTCCCCCACCCCTGGGTGCAGGCCCTGTTCCACTTCCTCTCCTCCTTCTCCTTTCTTTTTTTCATCCTACCCAGTTATGCAGGGATCTTTATAGTCTTTTCCGGTGTCTAAGGTCTTCTGCTAGTGTTCAGCTGGTGTTCTGTGAGAATTGTGGCATCTATAGGTATATTCCTGATGCATCCATGGAGAGAGATGAACTCCACATCCTTCTACTCCTCTGTCATCTTAATTCCCTCTCTGGTATTGAACAGTGTGGTGCTCAATTACCTCCACGAGAATATGCACCCACCATAAGCAACAGCTCCTCAGTCCAGGAAAAAGGGTGTGCATCGCCATCTGGCTTCAGGGCTAGGTCCCGACCTTGCCCAACTGCAGCATCCTAAAGTTTTTTTTTTTTTTTTCTTAACCCTGGTACTTCCCCCCACACACACACTGAGTGGCTTGTGGGATCTTAGTTCCCCAACCAGGGATCAAACACCAGATCCTGGCAGTGAAAGCATGGAGTCCTAACCTCTGGACCACCAGGGAATTCCCAACCCTGATCTCTTTTTAAGGCACTCTTTTGTTGTTATTTTTAATTTTCTTATTGTCCTTTTGTGTTTTATTGTTCATGCTTTTATTGAAGTATAATTGACTTAACAGTATTATACTAGATTCAGGTATATAACATATTGATTCAATACTTTTATACATTATTAAATTATCACAAGTCTAGCTACCATTTGTCACGATACAAAGTTATTATAATTTTATATTATTGATTATAATTCCTATGCTGTACATTATATCCTATGGCTTATATTATGACTGGAAGTTTGTTTCTCTAATCCTATTTACCTATTTTGCCCATCCCCTACATGTCTCTCCCCTCCGGCACCCACCAGTCATGTTCTCTGTACCTATGAGTCTTTCTGTTTTGTTTTGTTTCTTCCTTCATTTTGTTTTTTTAGGTTCCACATTCAAGAGAAATTATATGGTATTATCTTTCTCTTTCTGACTTATTTCACTTAGCATAATGCCTTCTAGCTTCATTCATGTTGTTGCAAATGTCAAGATTTCATTATTTTTTATTGTTGAGTAATATTTGATTGTACATATATACCATAACTTTTTTTATGCATTCATCTACTGATGGATATTTGGGTTGTTTTCATATCTTTGTTATTTCAAATAATTATGCAATGAACATTGGGGAGCAGATACATTTTCAAATTAGTGTTTTGGTTTCCTTCAGATAAATACCCAGAATTGAGCTGCTGAATCATACAGAAGTTTTATTCTTAATTTTGGGGGAACCTCCCTACTGTTTGCCATAGTGGCTGCAGAAACTTACAATTGCACTAATAGTGGACAGGGTTCCCTTTTTTCCACATCCTCAGCAACACTTTTTATTTGTTGTCTTTTTGATGATAGCCATTCTGACAGGTGTGAGATGATATATAATTATGGTTTTGATTTGCATTTCCCTGATGATTAGTGATGTTGAGCATCTTGTCATGTGTCTGTGACCCTGTGGAAGTCTTTAGAAAAATGTTTATTCAGATCCTCCACCCATTATTTAATTAGTTCTTTTAATATTGAGTTGTATGTGTCCTATATGTATATTGGGTAGTATCCCTTATCAAATATAACTTTTGAAAATATCTTCCCCCATTCAGTATACTGCCTTTTCATTTTGCTGTACAAAAACATTTTAGCTTGATGTCTCTTGTTTATATTTGCTTTTGTTTCCCTTGTCTGAGGAGACAGATCAAAACATATATATATATATTGTTAAGATCAATGTCAAAAGCATAATGCCTACATTTTCTTCTAGGATTTTTATGGTTTCAGGTCTTACATTTAAGTCGTTAATACATTTTGAGTTATTTTTATATTTGTTGTATATGTTGTGTTGTTTTTTTAATATATGTTGTGAGAAAGTGGTCTAGTTTCATTCTTTTATATGTAGCTGTCCAGTTTTCCCAATATTATTTATTGAAAAGGCTGTCTTTCCATTTTATATTCCTGTTTACTTTGTCTTAGATTAATTAACCACATAAACATGAATTTACTTCTGGGATCTCTATTCTGTTCCATTAATTTGTGTGTCTGTTTTTGTGCCAGTACCATACTGTTTTGATTAGTGTGGCTTTGTAATATAGCTTGAAATCAGAAATCTTGATACCTCCAGCTTTGTTCTTCCTTCTTTTGCTATTTGGGGGGGTTTGTGCTTCCATACAAATAATAGAATTGTTTGCTCTACTTCTGTAAAAAATGCCTAGGGTACTTTGACAGGGATTGTAGGGAATCTGTAGATTGTTTTGTGTAATAAGTACATCTTAACAGGATTAATTCTTCCATTCCCTTAGCATGGATTTTCTTTCTATTTATTTGTAGTGTTTTCAGTTTATTTCATCATTGTCTTATAGTTTTCAGAGTATAGGTCTTTCACTTCCTTGATTAAATTTATTCCTAAGTATTTTATTCTTTTTGATGCAAGTATAAATGAGATTGTTTTCTTAATTTATCTTTCTGATAGTTTGTTATTTGTATATAGAAACACATCCAATTTCTTTATACTAATTTGTTATCCTTCAACTTTATTGAATTCATTTATTAGTTCTAACAGGTTTTCTTGTGGAGTCTTTAGGGTTTTCTATATATAGATCATATCTTGTGCAAGTAGTGGCAGTTTTACTTGTTTCCATCCAGTTTGGATGCCTTTTATTTCATTTTCTCATCTGATTGCTGTGGCTAGTACTTCCAATACTATGTTGAATGAAAGTGGCAAGAGTGGGCATCCTTGTCTTGTTCCAGATCTTAGAGGAAAAGCTATTTTAAGTTTTTCACTGATGAGTATGATGTTAGGTTTGCCACTTATGGCCTTTATTATGTTGGGTATGTTTCCTCTCTATCCACTTTGTTGACAGTTTCTATCATAAACTGATGTTAAATTTTGTTAAATGCTTTTTCTGCATTTGTTAAGATAATCATATAATTTTTATTCTTCCTTTTGTTAATGTTGTGTATCACACTGATTCATTTGTACATGTTAAGCCATCTTGAATCCCTGGCATAAATTCAATTTGATCATGGTTTAAGCTCCTATTGTTGAATTTGATTTGTTAATATTTTTTGAGGATTTTTGCATCTATATTCATCAAGGATATTAACCTGTTATTTTCTTTTCTTGTAGTGGCTTTGTCTGGTTTTGATATCAGGTTAATTCTGGACTTGTAAAATGAATTTGGAAACATTGTTCCTTGTTGGTATTTTGGAATAGTTTGAGAAAGACTGGTATTAAATCTTCTTTAAATGTTTGGTAGAGTTCACCCATGAAGCTGTCTTGTCCTAGACTTTTACTGGCTGGGAGTTTATTAATTAGTGATTGAATTTATTACTGATAATCAGTCTGTTCAGATTTTCCATTTCTTCCTGATTCAGTTTTAGCAAGTTGTATGATTCTAAGAATTTATCCATTTCTTCTAGGTTGGCCAATGTTTTGGTTTATAATAGTTGGTAGTACTCTCATGATAGTTTGCATTCTGTGGTATTGGTTGGAGTTTTTCCTCTCTTATTTCTAATTTTATTAATTTGGATGCTCTCTTTTTTTCACAACATATCTGGCTAAAGGTGATCAATTTTGTTTATCTTTTCAAAGAACCAGCTCTTAGTTTCATTGATGTTTTCAATTGCTTTTTTAGATTTCTACTTCATTTATTTCCACTCTAATCTTTATTATTTTCTTTTTTTTATATAACTTTTGGTTTTATTCCTTCTTCTTTGTCTAATTCCTTTAGGTGTAAATTTGGATTGTTTATTTGAGATTTTTCTTATTTCTTGAGGTAGGTTTATTTTGCTAGGAGCTTCCCTCCTAGAACATTTTTTGCCGCACTCCATAAAATTAAGTGTTGTGCTTCCATTTTCATTTGCTCCAGGAATTTTATTTCCTCTTTGATTTCTTTGTTGACCCATTGGTTGTTTGATAGTGTGTTGTTTAGTCTCCACGTGTTTGTGTTTTTTCTAGGTTTTTTTTTCTTGTAATTGGTTTCTAGTTTCATATTTTTGTGATAGAAAAAGATGCTTGATATGATTTTAATCTTATTAAATTTATTTAGACTTATTTTGTGGATTAACAAGTGATCTATCCTGGAGAATGTTACATGTGCACTTGAAAATAATATGTATTCTGCAACTTTTGGCTGGATTGTTCCATATATATGTATTAAGATTACCTGGTCAAATGTGTCATTTAAGGCCAATGTTTCCATATTGATTTTCTGGCTAGATGATCTCTCCATTGACAAATGGGGTATTAATGTCCCCTAATATTATTATGTTACTGTAAATTTCTCCCTTCATATCTGTTAATATTTGCTTTATATATTTAGATGTTCCTATGTTGGATGCATAAATATTTACAAATGTTATATCCTCTTCTTGCACTGACTCCTTTATCATTACTTAGTGGCCTTGTCTTTTGTTACATTCTGTTGTAAAGTCTATTTTGTCTGATATAAATATTGCTACCCAGCTTTCTTTTAGTTTCCATATTCATGAAATAATTTTTTCCACCTTTTAACTTTCAGTCTGTGTTTATTTAGAACTGAATTGTCCTTTGTAGTAGCATATAGACAGGTCTTGTATTTTAATCCATTCAGCCATCCTATGTCTTTTGATTGGAGCATTTGGTCTATTTACATTTAAAATGATTACTGATATGTATGCACTTATTGCCATTTTTAAAATTGTTTTCGGGTTGTTTTTTGTAGTACTTCTCTGTTCTTTTCTTCTTTTCTTAGTCTTGCTTTGTGGTTTGATGATTTTCTTTAGTGTTGTTTGGCTTCCTTTCTCTATTTTTTGTGGATCTATTGTAGATTTTTGATTTGTGGTTACTTCAAGGTTCATGTATATCAAGGTGATAGTCACTTAAGTTCAAGTGTGTTCTAAAAGTACTACATTTTTCTCCCTGTTCTGTTTTATGTTTTTTATGTCATATTTTTTGTCCTTTTTTTTAAAGGAACGATTTAATTGGAACATTTTTTACATGCATAGTCATTTGATGTATGAAATATTATTTATAAGACTAAACACTTACATTTGTCTCATTTATGTGCTAAAATTGTGTTTTTTATGATTTTTGAACAGCTTTAATGAGATATAATTCACATATCATACAATTTACTCATTTAAAGTGTACAATTCAGTGGTATTTATCCTATTCAAAATTATGTTGTCATCACACAAACATCACCACAATCAACTTTAGAATATTTCATCACCCAAAAAGAAACCCCATACCAATTAGTAGTCATTCCCCATTTCACCCCAACCCCAGCCATAGGCAACCACCAGTCTATTTCTTTCTCTATAGATTTGCTTATTCTGGACATTTAATATAAATGTAATTATACAACACGTGGTCTTTTGTGTCTGGCTTCTTTCACTTAACATTGTGTTTTCAAGGTTCATCCATGTTGTATCATATATCAGTACTTCATTCTTTTTTGCTGCTGAATAATATTCCATTGTGTGGATATATAACATGTTATTTTTTCATTCATAATTGTTTCCACTTGCAGCTAATGAATACTACTATGAACATCAGTGTACATTTTTTTTGTGTGGATATATTTTCTTTTCTCTTGAGAGTAACTTCTGGGTCATATGGTAACATTATGTTTAACTAATTGAGGAACTGCCAGCCTATACTCCAAGGCAACTACACCATTTTACAAACTCACAACCAGTGTACGAGGGCTCCAATTTCTCCACATCTTCACCAACATTTGTTATTATCTGTCTTTTTTATTATAGCCATCCCAGTGGGTATGAGATGGTATTTCATTGTGGGTTTGATTTGCATTTCCTTAATGGCTAATGATGTTGAGCATATTTTCATGTTCTTACTGGCCATTTGTATATCTTCTTTAGAGAAATGTCTGCTCACATACTTTGCTCAATTTAAAATTGGGTTGTCTTTTTACTCTTAAGTTGTAAGTTTTCTTTATATTTTCTAGATACAAGCACCTTATCATATATGATTTGAAAATATTTTCTCTCATTCTGTGGGCTGTCATTTCTCTTTTTTGATAGTATTCTTTGAAGTACAAAAGTTTTAACTTTAAGTCCAATTTATCTTTTTTCTTTGTTGTTTGTGCTTTTAGTGTCATACCTAAGAAAGCATGGCCTAATTCAACATAATTAAGGTTTAAACCTGTGTTTTCTTCTAAGAGTTTTGTAGTTTTAGCTCTTACATTTAGGTTTTTTGATCCATTTGGAATTAATTTTTGCAAACAATGTGAGGTTGTGGTTCAGCATCATTCTTTGGCATGTGGGTATCTAGTTGTCTCAGCAACATTTGTTGAAAAGACTATCCTTTCTCCATTGAATTATTTTGGTACCCTTGTTGAAAATCAACTGACTGTAAATGTGAGGGTTTATTTCTGGACTCTCAATTCCATTCCATTGATCAATATATGTTTGTCTTTACACCAGTACCACAGTCTTGATTACTGTAAATTTGTAGTAAATTTTGAAGTCAGGAAGTGTGAATCCTCCAATTTTGTTCTTTTCAGGATTGTTTTGGCTATTCTGAGTCCCTTGAATTTCTACATGAACTTTCTTATACATTCTTATTTCTAGCTGTGGTGCTTTTTTTTCTGCTTAAAGAAGACTCTTTAAAATTTCTTGTAAGGCCAGATTAGTGGTGATGAGCTCCTTTGGTGTTTGCTTGTCTGGGAAATTCTATCTTTTCTTCAATTCTGAATGATAACCTTGCCAGGTAGAGTATTCTTGGTAGTAATTTTCTTTATTTCAATACTTTAATTATATTATGCTACTCCTTCTTACATGCAAAGATTTTGCTGAAAAATCAGCTCATCTTTATAGTGACGCCCTCATACATATCTCTTTGTGCTCATCTTATTTGGGACTCTCTGTGATTCCTGGACCTGGATGTCTGTTTCCTTCACCAGCTTAGGAAAAGTTTTCAGCTATTATTCCTTCAAATAACTTTTCTTCCCCTTTCTCACTCTCTTCTCCTTCTGGGATAACTATAATGTGAGTGTTAGTACACTTGATGCTGTCTCAGAGGTCCCTTAAAACTATTCTCATTTTTGAAAATTATTTTTTCTTTATATTGTTCTGATTGGGTGATTTCCACTATTCTGCCTTCCAGATAGCTTATTCATTTTTCCATATCATCTAATCTGCTATGTGTTTTTATTTCCGTTATTATATTCTTCAGCTCTGATTGGTTCTTTCTTATATTTTCTAACTCTTTGTTGAAGTTCTCACTTTGTTCTTCTATTCTTTTCCAAGTATTTATGACCATTACTTTGAACTCTTCATCAGGTAAATTACTTATCTCTACTTCATTAAGGTTTTTGCTGTGGTTTTGTCTTGCTCTTTTGGTGGAACACATTTCTCTACTTTCTCATTTTGACTTCCTGTGTTTATTTCCATGAATTATGTGAAACAGTTACCTCCCCTAGTCTTAAGAGTGTGGCCTTGTATAGGAGGGTCCCCTGTGTAAACTGTCTGTGCCAGGCAGCTTTGGCAGGCTAGATGGAGCTCAAGTAGGCATGATCCAGGAGTGTCCAGAGTACTCCTTGCCCAGATCTCCCTGGTAGGATGGCTGGAGTTGGGGCAGTCTTGGGTGTGGGGCTGGGCCCACCCTAGTTGAATGGCTGGAGCCAGAGTGGGTGATACCCAAGGCCACTCTGGTGGTATAACTAGAGCTGGAACAGGCTTAGCCTGAGATGTCCTGGAGTGCTCTGCACCAGCACCACCCTGGTGGGACAGTTGGAGCTGAGGTGGGCATGGGTAGGGGGCCAGGGACACCTTGGGAGGGGGTGGCTGAAGCCAGTGTGAGCTAGGTCTCTGAGGTGCAACTGGGCAGTCTTGTAGGCTGGCTACAGCATCTGGACTGTGCTCCTGCCAGCACTAGCAAGGTAGAGGGGGCGATCAAAAAATGGCACTTTGGCACTTCCAATTCTGAGGGTTCTAGAAGTTTCCCAGCAGTTTGCCAGAGCTTCTAGTGTTAGTAAACAGATTTACTTCGTGTATAATGTTGTTGCCCTTTAACCTACTGTTTTTTCACTGTGTCCCAGGGAGGGCAAGTCTGTACAGGAGCCCCGCATTGTTATCTCTCTGTAATGTGGGTCACTGTTTTGGAGGTGGAGTTCCTGTCGATACAGTGTCTTGGTCTCTCCTATTCATCTCTATGTGTCCCTCTGTCATTTTTTGTACAGAAGAAGTTCAATCACTCCTCAGTTCTTCCTCAGGAGGAATTGCTCTATATTGTAGGTGTAGATTTGGTGTGTCCATGGCAGCAGGTGAGTTCAGGGTCTTTCTACACTGCTATCTTGGACCTGCCTTCCTGTTCTTATTGTTTTTATTAATTAAGATATCCAGTTGTTTAAGGGATGGTTGTCAGGAATAAATGAAAAGGGTTTTAAAGAAAGTAATCAAATCAAAAGGGAAAGGAATTTAAAATTTGTCTAGATTTGAACTGAGTGGGGGTGAAGTACTCTACATGCATTATAGAATGATACCATAACACAAAGATGAGCTACTTGAATTCACCTCCCCACTCTCCATTCTAAACCTCTCTTACAGGACCCTTTATTGTTCCCTGTTAACTTCATCTCTAAAACCCCTTAAGAGCATTATAAGTTCATTCAGACTCCTAGGATGCTCTACTTCCATCTTGGCTCTCAAAAATCTAGGTGCTTAGTCCAAGAGTGTAAATAGGACAATATTTCATTCTTATTTATAGCACTTCCCAAAAAGTTATGGTAATCATTTGGAAATAATTTTTAATTGGCCACTACATTAAAAGCACTATCCTTAGCTACAGAGTAAGGCAAGGACTTATACTGTGTCATATTTCTTATTAAGAACTTTGGAAATAAAGGTCTTATAAACCACAACTGCAAGTCATTTTAATATATAAGGAAAAGTAAAATAAATAAATAAATGTATGCATGTGTGTGTATATGTATGCATACACACACACACACACACACACACACATACATATAAACTCTATCCTGAAGATTATACCCTGGCGTCTTCTTTAGTGAGTCAAGTAGAGATGGCTAAATAAATAAGATGGAAAGGAAGAACACAGTATTTCAACTGCATATAATTTTATTGATGTCCTAGATTCTGTGCCAGAATATGAAGAGCATAAATACTGAACATTTCATGAAACAAGTATTCATAAGCTCAGCAGATTATTGAATAAATAAATGGGAGATAGGAGACAAATCTATGCAGAAGAATCCCAAATTATTTATGTAGATCCCCTGCCCCCAAGGAAGTCAAATCTAACTAACTTCCCACTCCTTAATCATGAACTATACATAGTGACTTCCCTTGAAAGAGTGCAGTATAGGGGGTTGGGAGAGTAAGTGTACAATGAAGAAACCTGATAAACACTACCTCAGCCTGGTGATCAAGGTCAACATCAGTGGTGAAAAGTTATGGTAATAGTATGTTCTCCTTGTGATGAAAATGGTATTTTACTGCTGTTGTCTTTATGCCAAGAATACACAACACCTGTATGATCATGAGAAAAACATCAGGCAAATCTCAGTTGAGGAACATCCTACAGTATAACTGGCCTATCCTCTTCAAATCTGTCAAAGTCATAAAAAATGAGAAGAGTCTGAGAAACCGTCATACCTGGGACAGTTTTAACAATCTTGTTTCAACATTTGTGCATCAATTATTACAAAGGTACCATAGTAATGTTAGATGTTAATAATAAAGTAAACTAGTGTGGGGTATATGGAGACTCTGTACTATCCTCACAATTTTTCTGTAAATCTAGAATTATTCTAAAGTTAAACAGTTTATTTTAAAAAGTATGATCATTTCTTCCAAGTATTACAGCTAATGGTAAGGAATGGAGACACTGGAAATAAATGTTTCTTGGTTGCCCAGAGAAAACTAATTTCACCATAGTTATGATGATAGAAGAAATATTATAGTGTAACCAATAATATATTTAAAAGCTTGAAAATGCTGTTTGTCTGGTTTGGTACCAGGTTAGACCTCTACTTATTCCTAGTAGTAGACACTGATTTAAATTCTGAATTTTTATTATGTCATATACTCAAAGAATTCAAGTTTAAAAAATTAACTGGAACTCCTCTCACCAAGCTATGATCTCAGTTAAGAGAATGGAAACTTGATATATCATAATTTATGTTGGGTGGATACATCATAAGTTTGCTCTTGGGATTTTCTGGTCATGAACATAGAAAAAAATGACTTTCCATTTAAATTTATTCACCTGAGCTGTCATAAACAAAGAATGTCCTCAAATACAAAATGAAAAGAAAATAATAATGCATATGCACACCTATGATTCTCCCCTCCATTAATTTTCCTAAATTTGAATTTTTGTTAACAAAATTTGGTGACATGACATTTCTTATAAAATGTATTGGAGATTTGTACAATTTAAAGTTTTTTAGTGCGTTTGGGTAATTTGTAAATAATGCTGAAATTTAAATTGAGAGAATAAAGTTACTGCAGCTTCTTTCTCTGTAATGTTTTGCATGTTTTCTTATTTCATTTTTAGTTTAGAGCCATATTAGAATTTATTCTTGGTCCCTATAATAGTAAATTGGATATTAGCTGTATGAAATGCATTGATATATGTTATCTATTGGTTTATAACAAATTAGCCTAAAATTTAGCAGCTTAAATCCAGGAACATTTATTATCTTACAGTTTCTATAGGTCAGCAATTCAGTAACAGTGCAGCTGGATAATTCTGGCTTAGAGTCTATCAGGAAGCTGTAATTAAGTATTCAAACCAGGGCTGCATTCCATCTTAAGGCTTGAATGGGGAAAGATCTGCTTCCAAGCTCACTCTCATGGCTATGGGCAAGACTCAGATCAATTTCCAAGCCCTCTCATGTGGGACTCTCATAGTGCCACTTCACAATAAAGCACTTCTTGGCTTCCCAAAAGTGAATGATTAAGTTGAGAGTGAGAGAGAAAGAGAAAGCTCAAGACTGAGACATGATATTTTATAACATAATCTTGGAAGTGACAACCCATCAATTTTGCAGTGTCCTTTTATTAGAATCAAGTCAGTAAAGTCTAGCCTGTGCTCAAGAGGAGGGCATTCCACAAGAGCATGAATATGAGGAGGCAGGGATCAGTGGGTACAATCTGAGAAGCCTACCACAATTGAGAAATAGCATCTTTTCCTTTCTTCTGAAAATGTTGTGAAAGCAATAAGATCACAAATAAAATAGAACCAAGCAAAACATTGCAACTTCCATTTTCCATGAAACTGGAAGACATATAAATCCATATATTACAAAGTAACCCTAAGGACTACCAAAATCAGCAGTGACCTTCCAAAAGCTACAAGGAAATAGAAAGGAAAAGTGAAGAACATGGTAGAGAATGTAGAGATTGCACCAAAAATTAGAATGACCATATAATTGATCATTCAAACCAGAATATAAATTTGGTGTTATTTCACTCATTGTGAGAAGTTCATATTAAAATGCATGAGGGAGCATTATTCATTTTTGATATGGGCAAAATTATCTAAATTTTATAACTAGCATTTTTATACATCTTTGGTGAAAGTCCAAACTCGCACAGCCTCTATGGAGGGTAATATTTGAATATCTATCAAAATTGTAAACATATGTTCTTTCTAATTTCACCTCTGGAAATTTACCTTATGGATATCCTACACACATATGCTAATTTTGCAGCGTTACCTGTAAAGCAAAAGCTTGGAAACTGCATAAATATCCATCAATAGATAGCTAGTTAAATAAAGTAAGATTGATACCAAAAATGACATTCTGTGAAGCTGTAAGATAAGAAAAAAATATAGAGAATGAGGATGCTGTCTATGTGCCGATATGGGAAGATCTCCAAGATATATTTTTAAGTGAAAAAAGCAAGGTCGAGATCAATATTTATAGTATGGTATGTTTGTGCAAGAAAGGGGGATGCCTTAGTTTTCTATTGGTGCTATAACAAATTAACACAAATTTAGCAATTTAACACAACACACATTTATTTTCTTACAGTGTTGTAGGTCGACTCTGACACAGGTTAGAATCACAGTGTCAGCAGGCTGTTCCTCTCTAGAGGCTCTAGATGAAAACATTTTCTTGCTTATTCAAGTTGTTGGCAGAATTCAGTTCCTTGCATTATAGAACTGTTTCTTTGCTGGTTGTCATCTGAGAGCCATTCCCAGATTCTGGAGGCCGTTGGATTACTAGATTCATAGTCCACTTCCTCCATAATCAACGCTAGCAATGACAGGTCAAGTCCTTGTCATGCTTCGACTCTCTTTTGCCTCTTCTTCCCGGGTTGCATCTCTCTGACAACTCTTCTGCCTCTTTCTGTTTCTAAGGGCTCATGTAATTATACTGAGCCCATCAGAATAATCCAGGATACTCTCCCTATTTTAAAGTTTACAGTTTTAACTCTATCTTCAAAGTCCCTTTGGCCTGGCTGTGTAAAATAATACACCCATGGGATTGTTGACTTAAAAAGAATATATGCACAACGTGAGAGCTGTGAGTAAAGTTTTTGGGGGGGCAAAATGAGGACTTTAGCCCAGGGGATAGCATTTCAGATAGCTCTGAGACACTGCTCTGAGGAGGTGAGGGGAGAAGCCAGGATATATAGGAGTTTTGCAACAAAGAACAGGTAGACAGGAACGTCAAAATATTATTGTTAATTAAAGAAAACCAGATATCTCAAGTTAAGGAATTTAGTGCTTTTCTATGTATGGGAAGATGCAAGAGTCTGGGCTCACTGAAATCATTCCTGTGATATGCACCTCAGCCATCTGGGGCCAGTATCCTGACACATCCTGAGTTTCCTCAGGGCTCACCAGCTGCAGCCTGATGGCTGCTAGATGGCAGGTATTCTTTTCAGCCCTGAGTGTTCTTGGCTAGGCTCACGTTGGAGGGCTGCAATTGTTGATGACTGTGACAGCCTTTGTTTATTGATATGGCAGAAAATATTTCATTTCTCAGATATCCTCCTCTTGGTCAGGAATGTGACCAATATTTGGTAAACATTTCATGGCCAAATTTTGTCCCACAGTGCTGGGAGGCTCATCCCAGATCAGACAAAGGTTCCTGTTGATATGCCACCCCAGGTGCTAATTTTTGGATTAGGCCCTGTTGATAATTAAAGATTCTCTGGATCCTCTGTTTTACTAATCTAATCTGATCCAGGAAATGCTTTCCCTAGTTGCATCTTCCCATATCTAGAGTTGCACTATTACAATTGTTGATCGCATACAGAACTGTATATTTGATCAACTGCTTCAAGTTGCCTAGTCATCATTATTTTTGTTGGAGGCTCAGTCATACATTTAGTAATACAAGAAACAATAATCTTGTACAACAGGCAAAATACCAAATAATATAGCTAATAACATTAATAGAGTTCTAAGTAAATGTTTAATCCAAGAGCTTCCCATGCCAAACTGTTTTTTTAAGAGATCATCAAGACTTGGGAGTGGATCACTTAAGGCAAAAATCTGATTTTTCGTATGGTTAATTAATCGTGTTATATTAGAGGATTCATCAGATATGAAAACACAGCATTCAGTTTGCATTGTGGCACAGGTACCTCCCTGAGATGCTGTAAGGATGTCAAGGACCATGTGGTTTTGTAGCACTGCTTTTCTCATCATAGAGACCTAAGAATTCAGTAGGCTAGTAGCCTGGTTACTATCACTGAGTGCTGTAAGAGACAACGATCTTATGAAATAGACAGGATAAGTAATGCAGCTAGTAATATTGACAAAGTCATAATGCAGCGGGTAGATACAATCATAAACAATTTGGAAAAAAAGAACAAATTAAAACAATTAGTATAACCAGTTGTTATCTAGTTGCAATAAACCATCAAGTCCATAGGAGAGCCACCTGGAGAAGCCAAATTCTGGTAGGATCAGGTAGAGTGAAAAAGCCAAATGTTTTCTTTATTTACAAGTGTATACTTTATCAACTTGTAGGTCATAGCATAAGAGAAAAGGTTTTTCTGAAAAACAAAGATTAAAGGTAGTATATTTCCCAAAGTAATAAAGTTATAAATCATATCATCAGTTAATTCAGTCCCATGTAATCAATTCCTGTTGATTTGGATAAAGTAATCAGGTTTCCCGTCATTTGTTACATACTTCAGTTGTATTATCTAAAGATCATCAGAAACTTATCTTTGTTTAAAAAGTCCTTTTTATGAGTCTTCTTGAAAATCTTCATTTTGTAAAAGCATCAGGACAAAACTTAAAATAGCATGGTTAAAGATTTGAGTATAATGCAATTAGTAGGAAACTTGGATGTTTCTGTGACATATAGCATTTTAGAATAACTAGAATTATGACATTATATCAAGACATATGAGATGTTAGGGATTTCATATAAATTTCCAAAACAAATTTAGTTAGATTTTGAGAAGTTTGTTAAAAATATCAAAAAGTTTTTAAAACACAACAGGATCATAGGTCACTGTGAAACAATACTTATTCATTTAACCAAAGTCGCAAAACGATTTAAAAAAACCCAACAAATATGGATCACTTAACGGCACAGAAACTCACACAATCTGCTTCATATATCTTCATGGTGCCTATTTCTCATGTGGAATTGTCTGGAAATAAAAAGTACAGGGTAAATTCAACCACTCAAAAATGCATCAGGAAATAAAGTCCAACGTGTTTCTGACATCACAATTATAACTTTAAGGATAGAGTCAGAAACACAGGGTCACTAGATATATTATAAGATGTTCACTACACATATCAGACCAACACAAATATGGTAAGAACTGGAGAAAAGAAAGAATGTCAGAGAAGGTCATCAGTCCAAGAAAGTATAAAATCAATGGTGTTGGTGGACATGTTGGAGCTTGCAGGAATATCCAAATTATAGACTGGAACATGATAATTAGAAACAAATAAAATTATCTAACATTCCAATAGTTGCATATTTTAACATACATTTCAGGGGGACTTCCCTGGACAGAAACCATTTTAAACAACACTGTCATCAGAAAAGGCCGCTGGGTGTGATGGAGTAAGGCACAAGTGAGAGCACCCTGTGATCATGTCACCACACAGGATCAAAAGAGAATTATGCATTCACAAAAATGAGGAAATATTCTCCTAGTCTAGCTAACAAAACTGACCCATTTCCTTACAAGTGAATTTTAGTTCCAGTCCCTTCTTTTTGCCATCCAAATAAACCAACCAGTTCTAAGACATCCTTTCTTTCTTTTCCCTCAAAAAAATGTAATTCCATTCTTCATACCTTCTTTACTGAAACACACATTCTACTTTCCTTCTGTACACTGATATGTTTCCATATTATTTCTATTGGCTTTAATTACATGTTTAAATTTGCATCCTCAACTCTTAAAAACCTTAATTTCTAGTGAAAATTAAGAAGTAAGCAATTATGAACTGTTTTCTACATTAGCATTTTATAGCTTGGTGAACATAAATATCAGTGATAACTTCTAAAAACATTTGTTTTCTTTTAGAGAACATCTCAGGGTGGCACCAGACATTTTCATTAATAGTCCTAAATACCTTTAGTTTCTCTATTTAGTAAACGATGTCTCAGTATCTTAATTTTTTGGAAATTATCTACTCAGTAAACTTCCATTACTTAAACTAGCACAATTCTAGAACTTTGAGTTACCAAATATCTGTAAAGATCACTTTAAGTAGACATTTCTAAAATATACTTATTTTTAAAGAGTTTACCCAAAAGTTCTTATCTCTTTTACACTTAAAGTCTCATCATATCAAGTTATTTTCCTTGCAACAGATATAATAAGGTCTTATTTGACTTCTATTAAACCTAGGTACAATAAAGTATTATACTTAATATTGATGACTCTGAAGACAAGTCTATATTAATTAGATCAACAAACAAACATAATACCAGGTATCAACTTAATATTGAATATTTTATTTCCCAGTTCGGGTGAACCTGAAAGTCATTTTGGCCGGTTTCTTTTATATTTAATTTGTAAGCACTTACTTTTAAATTGAATAGAGCTCTTTATAAATTCAGTTTTGATAATACTTTTCAGAGGTAGAGATATTGCATGTATAATGCTACACAGACATATAAACTGGCAAAACTAGAGATCTCATGGCTTTACTTAGAAACTTAGTTATGAATCAGGTATTACAATAAAAAAAATTACTAGTTTACAAACAGTTGGAATATATTAAAGTTGCTTCCTCAGATGACTAAGACTTTACTATTTGTAAAGTTTGGCTGAGGGAGCATTTTCAGCGGTTTGAATTTTAAAACTGCCACTTTTTTCCCCTTGGCTTCAGGTCTTGTTTGATTGAGCTAATTAGGCTCAGTCTCAGGCCCTTGTGGCCTGTATTTACATTCTGGTTCATAGAGATTTTCAGGAGAAAGACAGTGGTTTTTTAGTTCCCCAAAGAACAGGTCTGCCACCTAAATGATACTAAAAGATTTTATCAGTGACACGATTTCTAACTAAACTGAAAGTTATTTTACAGAGTTCTATATTCTAGAACTTTAGAGTTTATTATGCTTTCAAAGGTTTGTATTAGGCATTCAGCAAAGACCTTCATTTTGAGTTCACAAGTTAATCTCAGAGCAAAATCACTATATTTATTTTTATTAGCCCTTGAATGTTAGATCCCAGTTTTAACTTATTTGTATGGCTCAGGTAACCCTATTGCTTTTCTTTAGTATGTTTAATATTTTCTGAGGGGCAGTCTATATGCCTTGTCTTATAATACCACGCAGGGGAAGTATTTACCAGTGAAACATGCCTACCCCACGATATAATTAAACAAAAGAGATGTCACCACTTTATAGAAAACCCATTTAAATATACCCATTTTATACACTTTCATCTCAATTCTGTCAACTTGTATACCTTTAACTTTAGCTTTTATTAGGATCTAATCAACAAGCTTTTATCTTACAGGAGGAATTCTAGAAGTTTTTATTCTTTTTGTTCCTTGTCCATTTTATCAATTTTTATATAAAAAGCTCTGGGATCCCCAGAGTGGGGTTGAGCTGAGGAACTCAGGCCCTTTGTTCTAATTGTTTCCCCAAATAATTATTGGTCAGGTATCTCAGTGTAAATTTTTTTTCTAGCCCCTTAAATGTATATTTTAAAACTGGGGTAAATAGAACAGACTTATTTGGCTTTTAATGGGGGATCAGTATGGGGTCCCTTTTGGCCCATTTAACCTTAGGTAGTGTAGTAATATCAAAACCTTGTGTTTTAATCACATAAATGTCCATTTGATTTATCCCATTGTAAATAACCATCTAAAGGTTTCTTTATTCGAGAGAATTCCTTTAAAATGTCTACCTTGTTGGAAATAGCATCTAGACTTCCCTTACAGGATTTTTCCTGTTAACATTATTCTAATGCTTTATTAGCATCTGCTAAGACCCATTGAGGAGAAGCAAAGACCACAAACGAAGCTTCCCCATCCAGCTTTTCTTGTTTTACACTAAAGAAGTTCTTAGGTTAACCATTAGATATATCTATCCTTTGTATTTTTTTTCTTTAGTTTGATTTTTGTTTTATAGGCACCAATAAAACAGCTATTTATGAGAGCACTCTAGATTCACCAATTTGTTAGTTTCTCCAGTTTAAAAGGATCCATCATTTGGCTATTAATAAAATACATATTAATGGTGATTCAAACCAGTAAGACACAAGAGGCTCCCCCATAAGTGTGCCAGGGAGGATGTCACCTTAGTAAAATCCGGAGAGTTTACTCTCAAGAAATAGCACGGCAGAGGCCAAGTTTCCAAAACACATACATGTTCACACAGAACGTCCTAGGAAGATCAGGTAGAACATTACATCTCAAAGACACAGGAAGAGAAATGCAAGTTTCCCCCTAGAAGGGCTTTGTTTAAAGTCAGAATTCTGAAAAGATATTTTTATCAAGCCAGCTTTTCAACCTTAATTTAACTTAACTGTGTACGCAATAAAAAGAGCCTCCTCGTTTTTAGGGTGAGATTTCCTTTAATTTCCAATTAAGTAAATACTAATTGATATAGAGACTTGTAGGTCTGGATGGTTAACTCAAATTTCTTAGCAGATCCCAACGGATCCTGACTCGGATCGGGAAATTTCTTAGCCAAGGCTCTAAGTTCTGCTCGGGTCCGGGTGTGTAAGTAAGCAACGAGGACGGTTCACCTCTCCCTGTAATAGGTTTCTTCTTAAAGGGAGCTATAATCACTTCTGATTTTTTTTTTTAATCCTCCTACACTGGGAAAGAGGGAACAGCAGGGGGCAGAAGAGTTGGAGAGAAGAAGAACGCCTGGGCCAGGCACTTCTGATAGAAAAGGATTCGTGGGAGGAACAGGGGGAGAGACAGATTCAGAGACAGAGTGCTAGCACCCTTTTTTAGTTCTGACATAGTTTCAAAAAGTTACTCTATCATTTCTTCTTTTAGAAGCTTCTAGATACCAATCAAAGTAAGCATTCCATTCAGTCTGTTTGATCTTAATGGACGGCTTTTTTTCTTTCTTTCTTTTTCTAATTGTGCACACAAAAATAGCAATTTTGGGAATATCGAAGAACCCCAATTTGTCCATTTAGGTTGAGTTCTCCTTTATAATTTCCCTAGTTAACTAGGTACTTGTAGGTATGAGCTCCGTACGTGTTGTACATGAATCTGGCTTGGGTGTTAGTCGGAGGTCGGTTTTCTGATGCTCCTCGTTTTTGTGTTTGAGAGATTCTCTCATTTTAAGTTGAATTTGTCAGGGATGAAATTTACTAGTGAAATTGTGTGATGTTATTGCTTGTGAGCTTAACCCCTCTAGGAGTCACTCCAGAGTCGTTTCAGCCCTCTTACGTGGCTCAGTTTCTCCCTTTGGTGGTCTAAGACCACCGCGGGTGTTTGGATCGCTGAATGGCCAATTCTTATCCACGACTCCTGGACGAGCAAGTGTTTTAATTAATGAGTGGCTTTCCCTATGAGACCACTGCACGGTGTGAGAACTCTGCCTCTACGACTCCCATAAATTTCTCAGTCGCCAGAGAAAGCCGTAACTGGCTAGGAGGAGTCTTGTTCCTTTTCTTCGGGGCAACTCTCTCACGTAATATCTTCACTTTTATCCTGACAAATTCTATTAAGGCAGTTGAATAGAGGAAAAGCGTTAGGTCAGCCTCTTACCTAACCACTCAGTCTCCTGCAACTGAGCAAACCCTGGTATCCTTCAATCAGGCCCCCCCACCCCCGCTTTCTTTCGACTGGGTGGGTATTTCCCTGGTATCTTTCAACCAAGCCCCCCCCCCCAGTATCTGTCCACTGGGTGGGTATTTCCCTGGTATCTTTCAACCAAGCCCCCCCTCCCAGTATCTTTCAACTGGGAGGAGGCTGTTACCTGCTACACCGCCAAATAAAACTCATGATCATAACTGAGAACTAGGAGAGACTTACCCAAATTCGTCTGGACTCTCCGAGGAGGCGGATGGGCGCAAGAAGCCTCTGCTGGTACCAAGACTCCGGTTCCTTGTAGACTTCAGGCGAAGGAGAGAAGTCCAATCTGGGTCCCTTATTCGTGGCCGCCATAACTGTTGACTTAAAAAAAACATATATGCACAACCGTGAGAGCTGTGAATAAAGTTTTATTTGGGGCAAAATGAGAACTGCAGCCCGGGAGACAGTGTTTCAGATAACTCTGAGAAACTGCTCTGAGGAGGTGAGCGAGAAGCCAGGATATATAGGAGTTTTGCAACAAAGGACAGGTAGTCAGGAACGTCAAAGGTTATTGTTAATTAAAGAAAACCAGATATCTCAAGTTAAGGAATTTAGCGCTTTTCTATGTATGGGAAGGATGCAAGAGTCTGGGCTCACTGAAATCATTCCTTTGATATGCACCTCAGCTATCTGGGGCCAGTATCCTGACACATCCTGAGTTTCCTCAGGGCTCATCACAGGGAGTGGCTGCAGTCTGATGGCTGCTAGATGGCAGGTATTATTTGCAGCCCTGAGTTTCCTCGGCTCCCATTGGAGGGCTGCAATCCTTGATGACTGTAACATCCTTTGTTTCTTGATATGGCAGGAAATATTTCTCTTCTCATGATCCAGGGTATTTTGGGGGGCCATAGGAAATAAATACTCAAATTTGTTTATTACACGCACCGCAAAACTATGGAAAGATACCTGAGGAACCCAAGAACAGTGGTAACATGGAAAGAGCTGCTGGGAACTGGGCAGATGAGATTAAAAGAGAAATGTGGTGGGTAAATTGATACTACGTATCTTTTCACATATGCTTAGAACCATGTAACTATATTACTCATTTAAAAATTAAATGAAAAATAAATGAAGATCCAATAAAATGGTGAAAACTATGTAAATACATATTTATTAAGGAGTTTTCACCCTCTCTTCCTAAGTCTCTGTTATCAAATTCTCATTCTGAGCATTCTGATTTATAGTTTGCTTTAGAGAGACTGGTTAGAATCTCAGTGAGATCTGCTTTGTTCTCTCCTGTGAAGTTACAAAGGGACAGCCTCCTCTTTTTACACAGTATATCTTATTTTCCTTTAAAACTGATTTTTTTTACTTTATTCAAACTGGTTTTCTTTTTAAAAAAATCTCCACAGCTTTTGTTTTTCTTTTTTTTTTTTCTTGTCTATACAGATAATATTCTGCCGCTAAACTTTGTTAGTGAATTTAATTTACTGACCTCTTAAATTCAGGAAAAATGTGAACAGTCTTGGGGATTAATATTTATTTTACAATTTGCCTTTGATTTGAGCTTCTTTAAATTCATTTCCTTTTCAATGTTACATTGTGATTTAGATTCCTCTTGATTGCTATATCCATAACCACCTGGGTTCAAACATTTTGATTGCTATTAAACTGTTACTGAAACAATCTTTTAAGCCTCTTGTACAGAGAAGTATTTTAAAATGCACTTTCTTCTTAAAAAAGCCAAAATTTGCCCTTATTTGATTCTTACAATCTTTCTACTGACCATTTTCATCATCCTTCAGTTTGATCAATTCGAGCAATCCCTTATATAAAAATGTGAAAGTACCTTGTGTCTGGCCTCCAATTCATCAGGTGAGTTTTCCGGATAGAATGGAGGCTGGGATGGTCTTGAGAGTCCCAAAACTGAAGCATCTACATACATGAATCACTTCACAATTTTGCCATTTAAGATAAATGGATCATATTTACTGTGAATTTGGCAGTTATTTGATTACACTATTGAACTAAGTGAGAATGGAATAAATAGTTCTATCTCACTTTTATGCTGACATATCCAGAACACTGCAAATGCTTTGCTACATCTTAAAAGGGTCTGAACCTAGCACAATATATAATAACTAAAAAGCAACCAATGCAAATAAACATATACACACATAGACACACACAGAGAGACACACAGCTTCAAATAGAAACTGTGCCTAATGGGGCTTTTAACAAAGTTATGTTTTATATTTAAGGCACTGAAGACAAAATGCAGACAACAGTATGCATAAATTGAAAGGCTGTTTGTTACACAACACACTTGAAAATGTTATATTTACATGGCAACCAGCTTATATTTACATGAACATCTGGCACAGGTTCACTAAAATCTTAAAAACAGATGGACATGAAGAAAGAACTAGTAATTAACAAAGCTATATGTTGATTAAATCAGCATGTGGTTAATTTTTAATGATTGCTCATCTTTATTAAGGATGGTGAGGCTTTCAAAAATCTAATCTTTTTGACTAACATATCAACTGACCAAGGAGGCAAAGATAACTACTCTGGTCATTAACGTGCTATTTCAGTATTGTTACCACAAACCCTGACTGCCTGAGGAATATTCATAGAAGTAAAATTCAAAAATTAAGATTCTGTTAGGTCTCTGAAGCCCTCTGGTTCTTATATCTACAGAGGTGAGCTGAGCAGCAACATTCTGTTTAGGAATAATTACATACAGTGAGGTATGTTATTTGAATATTGTCTCCATGTTCCGAATCGTTTCAGTCAACTCAGTGTCTCCCGCTGCCCTTCATCCATCCTAAAGTCTCATTGCGTGCTTCTCTGAGCTCTCCAAATAGGCACCCTCTGGTTGCCAAGCAACCACAGATTTTCTACAAGTGCTTGTGCCATGTGTACTTAAACTGCAGTTGGCCTTTTTTTCCTTCAACTTTTCAAAGCTTAGAATAATAAATATATGAGAGTCAGGTAGAGCTAGGTATGTTTTGAAAGAGAGTACTGGGAAGTCAGAAACCATTAAAAAGAACAGAACACCTTTTGAGATGTTGTGTGTGTAGATATATCTACATATGTATATATCCCCTTTTAAAAAGGCTTTACAAATATATTAACAATTATATATGTAATATGTATATATATATAATATATGGATAGATATATATACCTTTTTAAAAAGCCTTTACAAATATATTAACTAATTCATCAAATAGGTGACAATATAACTATTTTTCCTAAGATAGTAGATATTTTGCATTTTATATACAATAGCAAGTGAGTAGGTAGCTATTCCTGTGATTTTCTATCAAGCTTTATAGAGCTTCCGTGTGGATATATAGAATGTCAGTTCTGACAGTCAACTTACTATCGACGAGCGCTAGTTATGGTCCTTTTTTCCAGATGGAGTTTTTCTAGGTTGAATGGCTTTCATTTCCAGGGACAGTTATTGAAACCTTGCTCACTAGTTGCTATTAACACCAATTTGCAAAGAGAGGATGAAGTTTAGAGAACAGATCAGTCATGGCTGTGTCAAAGAACAAGTCTTGCAGAAGGATTTAGAGAAAATAATGAGGAGCTAATCAACATTTAAAAAACAATACATCTCACTACAAATTAAGTTTCTCTCATTTAAAGTCAAATTTATAGACATATTTTCCCCTTTGTAAATTTTTATATTTTCAAGACAAAATAGGCAATTTTATTTTCATTTTATTGTATGTCCCTGATGGGGTTCAGAGTATGCTATCCCAAGAGATGGCACTTGGTATACTGAATACTGTAAGCTGAAGGAGTTTGAGAAAACAGCAGAAACAGGAAAGTCACTCAGAGTAACCTTCCCCTTGCCCTTCTTCCCTGAAACAGGTCATAAAACCCTCATGTGAAAGGTGCCTTCCTATACCCAGAGGAAAAGAGCATCTTTATGTCTGAAGACGAAGGGACATGGAGAAGGATCCAAACAAACAGGCCTTCCTAAGTTTTTTTCCAGTTTACTACACTTACCTCATACTCCTTGACTATCGTATTTCTCCACAGCTATCTGCTCTTCATCAAACCCAGCATGAAAACATTCAGTTTTAACAACTTCTTCCGGTCTTCATTTTTTTGTTGTTGTTTTGTTTTACCTCCCGTGTCATGTAAAACTTAAATAAATGTGTAAGTTTCTATTCTGCTAATCTGTCAGTTTAATTTTCAGACCCACCCAGGGACCATAAGAGAGTAGAAGAAAGTTTTCCCTCCCCTGCCTCGCTAACTGTCTTCCATAAGTGAGAGTTAACACTGGAGTGACTGATAATTACCACTGAGAGATTTGGAGTCTTAAGTAGAATCTGTTTTTTCAGGAAGGTGAGCCTAACTGGATAACCTGTGAATTCCAGAGGAAAAATCTATATCAAGCATAGTAGGAATGGTTCTTATTGTCTAACCCAAGACCAGGAAGACTTTGGAACCATATTGCCTTGGTCAGAGTCTTGTCTTCATCATATACAAGCTGAGTGACCTTGAAAACCCCTGTCTTTGTTATGCCTCAGTCTTCTCATCATAAAATGGAGAAGATAATAGTGCCTACCTAATGGCTGTTGTAAAGATTAAATGAAACAATGAGCATAAAGTACTCACTACCTGATACATTTAAGTAACATATAAACAATAACTATTCAATGAGGCTCCTGAAGTCGGTCAGCAGGCTCATATTTCCATTGTTAAGAATTTATGAGTGAAATTCTCTCTTTGGTCTGTCTTCTACTGGGAGCTTTACAAGACACTGCCTCTCCTGGAAGCCCAAAATAAATACTTCTCCAATCAGAAGAACTGAAACATTCTGGTACTGACACCCAGCTTATAACCCATGTTTTTGTATGTAAGTTCCTTTTTTGCTTTTTTTGGTTTTTTTGTTATTATTTGAGACTTGATGGATTGGTTCATATTTCATTTGGTTATCTAAAAATGCTGAAAATGTGGAATAATTAGGAATCAGTCAGAGTACAAGGTTGTTGGGAAAAGTCCCAAGCTACTTAGCATTGAACTGTTAGATGAGCCTCTGCTGTTTCCAATCCACTACTTGCCTCAGGGTCATGAATGAACCCTGTGTAAACCACTCATGAAAAAATATTCAACTAGAAGCAAAAGAATCATTTGTTTAATCCTATAGAACTACACTGTATGAGTTACCTGATGAAGATGAGCAAAAGCAAGGGAAAAAGAAGGAAGAGATACAGAATTGTGAGTAAATCTACCTCTTAGTCTATGCTCAGAGTGCTTTTCACTTTGCTTCTACATTTGATTAGAACTCATTGATAACAAAATGTATAATTTATAGGGACAGAGTAAAGGGACAAAGTCAGTGATTAAATAGTTAACCCCACTAGAGGATTGTAAGTAAAGAAAAAAGTATGGGAGACCCCTGTAAGTTAATGATCACTCAAGCAAGCAGGCTTGCTTAGCAACAAAACCATGCAACAGAAACATGAGACATGCCCCCAAACAATAAAAAGAAAATGGTGGCATGAGACCCACATTCTGCCCAGTGAGCTCAATAAGTTAATGACCCCTAGGACATGCTCTCTGCACACATAAAAACAATAATTTATGGAAAGGTGGCATTTCTAATTGAAAGACCCACATTGTATGAGACCTGAAATAATTTTTCCATAGTGCCATGACAGTCCTGGCTTGACCATGCAGGGACAAGAAAATTGCCCTTCCCAACCTGGAGGAGGAGCTGATGATGAAAATGTGACCTCAAGGATGAGGAAGAAGGTGATCTTTTCCCCCTTCAATTTTTCCTTTTCCCCTAAATCAATGTTTCCTTTGATTATAAAAATGTAACCCACTAAGTACTTGGGGCTGCACAATACTCACCAGCCCACTTGTAAGCCTCACAAGCATCCTATTCTAATAAATCACTTCTTATCTATCACTTTGCCTCTCACTGAATTCTTACTGTACTAAGACATAAAGGACCGGAGGTCCTTGGGGCCCTGCAAGATGCCACCTAGCGGTTTCATAATTAGAACTCCACATTATTGATTATTGTACGTGTTTTTTAGAAGTTTGGAATTTTTAACGTTTCTTTCAAGTTATGTTTTTTTGCCTTGGCAACTAAGAAACATGTTCTTTGCCCTCTGTAAACATCTCTTGTTGTCTAATATTAGTGAAAGTTCTGTTCTCTGTCACTTACCTACAGATTTTACCCTTCTCTTGCAATTTTTTTTCTTTCTTATATTTTTCAGTGTTAAAGGATGAGACTGAGTTATTAATATTAAAAAAAACAATAATTCTCAGTTCAAATTTACTGAGTCAATATCCAGATGTAATTTTTAATTTTCCTTCTTTTTTTCTATCACAAAGAATTTGTATCCGTAAATAATTTTAAACAAAAAATAAGTCATATTTCCATTAAATTTTGATGTCCTGTATTAACAGTTAAATTTGGAGGGTAGTTTACAGAAATAGTAATGATCTAAAAATATAAGAAATTCCTCCTGATAAAGAATGCCTGAAAATGACTGAAATACTGCTATACACACACACATGCACACATGCACACCCACACCATGTATTAAACCTTAAAGAAAGTTGAAATAAATTTTTAAAAATTGTTTTCATACAGAACATTTTCTATGACCACATGCAATTACCTTAAAAATTAATAACAAGCAGATAAAATAGAACCTTGGGAAATTTAGTAATTAAATTTTAATGACCTCTAAATCACAGAAGAGAAATCAAAACTACTTAGAAACTAATAATAATAAAATATTAAAACTTGGCCACACAATCAATGTAATCCTTAGTGGGAAATTTCACATCCAAAACATTTATATTAGGGAAAAAAAAGAAAGGCTGAAGATAATTTGGTAAGATTTTAAGAAGTTAGAAAATGAATACAAAATAATTCCAAATGAGTAGAACAAAAATAATAAAAAAAATAAGCAGAAAATAATGAAGTTGGAAGTGAAGCTACACAAAAGTGAATCAACAAAGCCAGAATATAGTTTCTTAAAGTTTTGTTAAAACAGTCAAATCTCTACGAATATTGGTAGACAGGGGGAAAGGGAAAAGAGAAATAAATACCAACAGATTGAGAAGATATATATGGTAATAAGAGAATAATATTGACTTTAAGCAAACTACAATTTTTATTTCCAGGTATGAACACTGATGAGAATGAAAACTCATAGCTATATCAAGTTGCCTTTATCTTATTACCACATTAACAGATTGCAAAAGAGAGATAAAGATACGAGTAGATGCAGCTCACCTATGCTAATTCCTCCAGAATATGACCAATTCACCTGAAGTGAATAAGAAGCCCACCAAGTGTGAGAAGCCCAATCCAGAAATCAGCTGCCTTTTATACCATCAGGTTGGAGGAATAGCCAAGTCAGGGCTTAAGGACTGACTTACTACCATGTAATTGGATTGATTGCTGTGCCATACCTAGGTACATGTGTTGTACTTTTACTTCATTTCAAGTTTACAATGAGTGTGGCCATGTCCTTAATAAATATAAACAGAAAGTAAATTTGAACTTTAATAGAAATAACCTAGAAGACTATAACTTCCCAAACCTGGCTCAAGAAGAAATTGAAGAGATCTATAATAATTAAAGAACTTGACATAGTCATTGAAAATTTACCACACACAATTTTACATGCAATTTTGACCAAACATTCAAGGAACTGACAAGTCTGATATAAACAAAATTTTCCAAAGAATAGAAATAAAGAAACTTTTCTTCATTTTATAAAGTTAACATAATATTTTATGTTATGTTAATCTTTATGTTATAAAGTTAACATAATCAGAATAATTTTAGAAGGGAAAAATTACAAGCCAATTTCATTTATAGATGCCAAATCCTAAATAAAATATTACAATATACAATAATAAAACAAATATAAAATACAACCATATAAATATATAATTTTTAATAGTTACAATATGTTACTGAGGAATAATATAAAATATATAAGATGATTATAGAGAAAAAATTTTACTTAGATAAAATTTTAAACGAATACCTAAATAGACAAATAACCGTGACATCATCATTGATGAAAAAACTCAAAATTATAGATATCTCAATTATTCCAAAATATAATACCAATCAAACTAAATATAATACCAATTGATATCCTAACAGAAGTTTTGGAGAACTTGGTATGTTGGTTTTAAAATTTATATTGAAGAGCAAAAGATCAAGAATAGACAAGGTACTGCTAAAGAAGGACAGTGTGGAGGATCTTTCTGTATAAACTATGAAGGTTTATTATAAAGCTATTATAAATTGTGGTGCCAGCACAGTGATAACAATTATACTGCTAAAAAACAAATGCTAACTCAGAAACATACCCACACAGGTACGGAAACTTGATACATACAGTGGAAAAAGACAAGAAAAACTAAAATACAGTTTGTGATCAGTCCCCAAAATTCACGTTAATAGTAAAAGAATACGTGAATAAACAAACAAATAAATATATGCTAGTTAACAAACAAGTGAAGTTGATAAAAATAAGCAAGTTTAGGTTATGAATTATCTTTTTTGGCTGTCTGAATATCAATTCAATAAACCAGGTAAACTGAATCTCCACTTGACTTTTTGCTGTATAAACAAACGTAGTCTGAAAGACATTTTAAAGAAAGGAGGATGTTGTGAGTAATTGACCTTTTCTTTAGAAAGGAAGTCGTGATATTTTCAAGCACTACAGTAACATCAAGCCGGTCACACAAAAGGAAGATCACTATTTTTATTGAAAAAGGGGGGGGGGGAAACATGGAGAAATTTATTTTCTTGCCTAAATAATTGGAAGTCTTGCATAGAAAACAAAAGGCATGAAGCTTTTAAGGGGACCATTATGATGGTTTCCTGAGCTCCTGTACTGTATCACATCATATTAGCATAGTATTATGTGGAAAAATGCATCTGTCACCAAGGACATTTTGGTCTGTGAGCCTGTCCACCTTAATTACAAGGTCACCTGAACTTCAAAGGGTGACTCCCTTGGATCAAGTTCAGCCACACCTTGTCAGTTTCAAGCATTATGAGCCTCATAATATGGTTTAAAAGGTAAAACTGTACCCTGTATCAGTCCATAACAACAGAGAATGATTTTTCTGAACCTCTTAAACATAGCTTTGTCAAGGAGGGAAAATGCAAAATTGACCTTATCAGAGGGGTAAAATACAGCTCCAATTAAAACGGAACTGGGGAGGAGATGTTGGAGGGGCCATCTCAAACTCAAAATCTAACCCTCATAGATAAGGAATGCTGCCATATGTTACAGCATCTTTATTCTCATCCTGCAATTACAGGGATCAACAAAACATTGTTAGAAATCATTTCAGTTAGCATGGATGCTACTGTTGAGATTAGATTAATTAAACTGATAAATCCCAAGCATGGATCAAAAACATCTAGTAACATGAAAGAAGTCAAAATATAGATAGACAAGTGCTGCCAAGAAGTTTTTCAAAGCTCCCACTGGCCTAGTATAATTGGAAAATCTACAATTTTGAAGAAAAGAAAATAGATAAAATGCCAGGTAAATACAAGCCTGTAGGTCTGTCATTTGCCAGAAACAGGCATCAGAATCAAGAAGAGCTTATCATAGCCAAAGCAGGATGCACAGTATATCAAAGTGAATTAGGCAGTTTCACTTTGACATCCAACCTAGTAACGAATAACATTGGGTCTTATGGGCAAGTGCTCTGTGCTTTCTTAATTGAATGCTGTATGTCAGTAACTGACCATGTACTAGGAGCAATGACCTAAGGATCTGGAGATGGGACAGTTTTAAATTATATCTGCATTTAAGAAAGAATTCAGGCGCTTTTTCAGTGAAGGATTAACTTTAAAATATACTGTGAAATCCCAAGATATATTCTAATAACATATTAAGTAAAAAAAAAAAAAAGCAGAATGATAGCTGCTGATTCAAATTAAAGAAAGAGAAGGATGGAAAGGAGAAGGAAGTGAAGGAGGGCGAGTGATGGAGGGAGGAGTAAAGGAACAGTTGATTATTCTGTAACTATTCTAGCTAGTGGAATATGCTTCATGCCCCAAGAAACCGATATGCAATCACAAACGGAGACTTCTATTTTATAAAAGTCAGTATGGACCCAAGAGGCTGTTCATTCTGTTTCAAAATCTTAGTCTCTTTTGGATGATCTTATTGGACAGCCCTACTCTCAAAGCGTTCCTCTGAGAGATGTCCTGGGGTTACTTGTACAGTTTAAGGGTAAGCCATAGAATCACAGTTTTCCAGAATCAGAAGAAAGCTTCAAAATCATATGTCTCTTGCCCAACATCACAGAACATTAAAGAACCGTTTACCTCTGAACCAAAATGTTGCATATTTTTATTTACGGAGTTCTTTTTAAAGACTAGAGAACTATCACAAGAGCAGCATACATTATACACCATCTCTCCTGAAACTTATTATATCTATCATTGATTCTAACCTTGGAAAAGCCTCCCTATTATCCTTCTAGCCCTGCTAAAAATGAGGTACATGGGGTCAAAAGAAAAAAAAGACCCACAAGTAACGCTCAGACTTTGGGAATAAATGATCTCCAGGATGCAATTAGCACAATCCTTCACCTGGGAGATGGCAAGAACTAAGAGAAAAGAAAAAAGTACGTAGGTTCATATGATGACTTTTAGAATAATTTTTTGTTCCGGCCACATTTTACCCTAATGACTATGCTAATCTAGTCTTGATTAGCGTGACCATGAAAATAATTACCATTTATATGCAATTTTAAATCTTAAAAACTTTTATTAAAATGTTCTTTCCTGCTATAGGACATGCAATATTGTCTAGAGTAATGAGTTCATTATGGTGTTTCTGACTTTTTTTCTGAAGTCTATAAATGTACATCTTATAACATCCAAGTGCTAATATTAGCACATAGACTCTATTGAATCTCTAATGCATCTTTCTGATAATTACTATCTTACATTTTTAATTTATATGTAATTTTGCTGTGATATGAAGGGAGACATTTCTGTAGTATATATATATTATAAATTTTTTCACAGAAAATTATATATTTCCTAGTCTTCATTATTTCTTCACTTATATCATTCTTTTGTGTCAAGAAGGCAAAAATCACTTATACTTAAGTACTCACTTATTGTCTTGAACAGAGAAAAAAATTGCATCTTCAACAAATAATTACACTGAAGAGACTTGCTTCTATTTTTAAACAAATGGATATATTTATATCTTTTAATGCCTTAGAATTATACTACCAATAGATGCATTTGAAATATAGAAACTATGAGCAGATGTTAATGTCACAAAACCTATGCAATGAAAAAAAAGGCTGTGTTTTAAAAGAAAACAACTTGAAATTATTTTTATAGTGCCCTATTTCATAAGTTCTTTGTAAAAATTTAAAAATAAAACTACATAGATTCTGTGGGCAAGGAGTGGGTCAGCTAGAAAGTGTCTTCCAGTCTTAGTGAAGAAGATTTAAGGTAACTTCCAAATCTGCAAAGATAACACTTCTTCTTGACTATAACTATCAGAAATTTTTAAGAGATAATCTATTACTGTAATAAGAATGTGTCTAAGTAAAGTAATTGTCTAAATAATACAGCTTTATGAAATTGTATGCTAATTGAGGTATGAAATAACTAAGCTTCTAAATGTTCTAAAATTGTTTTGTCAACTTAGTTTTTTAAAAGAGGAACAAAATATTACCCTTTTATAGCATACTAGCCTAAGGTACAGGATGCTTCGAGATGCTAAGTATACCAGTTGTCTGTCCTATTATGCTTTTATGACTCTTAGGGCATATAGGTTAGGCTCTGATTCTCAAACTGGGAAAGACTCACTGGGGGCTGTTAGAATAAATATAGTTTCTAGTATTCCACCCAGGAGATTTTGGTTTAATAGCTCTGGGGTGGAGTCTGGGAAACGCCAGGTACTTTGGTATACACAATCTACTAACCCGTATGTAGGGTAGGAGTCATAGGGTAGTTAAAAAATATGCAATTCAAAATAAGTGGACATGGGAAATGAGCCTTCATTCTGTTATCTTCTACCTATGTTTGTATAGGAATGTCACTGTGATACTATAAGCTTCAAATTCTTCATCTGTAATGTGATTATATTTTGAGGATCAAATAATTCTCAAAGGTGCAGTAAGTAGAAAAGTATGATATAAACACTAATTCTGATCAAGCATACTGTAGGGTAAAATTAGTGACTGTGTTGATAGGGAGATGCTGAGTTATATATGTCAGCAAAACTATTGATAACATCACTTATTTTTAAATATTTATTTTATATTGGAGTATAGTTGATTAACAATGTAGTTTCAGGTGTACAACAAGGTGATTATACATACACATGATATCTATTCTTTTTCAAATTATTTTCCCATTTAGCTTGTTACAGAATATTGAGCTGTGTTTCCTGTGCTATATAGTATGCCCACATTGGTTATCTATTTTAAATATAACAGTGTGTATGTCAATCCCAAACTCCCAATCTATCCCTCCCCGCAACCCTTCCCTGTTGGTAACCATAATTTCCTTCTCTAAGTCTATGAGTCTGTTTCTGTTTTATAAATAAGTTCATTTGTATAAATTGTTTTAGGTTCCATATATAAGTGATATTATATATTCGTCTTTCTCTGTGTGACTTACTTCACTTAGTATGATAATCTCCAGGTCCATCCATATTGCTGCAAATGACATTATTTCATTCTTTTTAATGGCTGAGTAATATTCCACTGTGTATATGTACCACATCTTCTTTATCCACTCATCTGTTGATGGACATTTAGATTGCTTCCATGTCTTGGCTATTGTAAATAGCGCTGCAATGAACATTGGGGTGCATGTATACTTTCTAACCATGTTTTATTACTGGATCATATGGTAGCTCTATTTTTAGTTTTTTAAGGAACCTCCATACTGTTCTCCATAGTGGCTGTACCAATTTACATTCCTACCAACAGTGTAGGAGGGTTTCATTTTCTCCACACCATCTCCAGCATTTATTTTTTGTAGATTTTTTGATGATGGCCATTCTGACAGGTGTGAGGTGATATCCCATTGTAGTTTTGATTTGCATTTCTCTAATAATTAGTGATGTTGAGCATATTTTCATGTGCCTCTTGGCCATCTGTATGTATTCTTTGGAGAAATGTCTATTTAGGTCATCTGCCCATTGTTTGATTGGGTTGTTTGTTTCTTTAACATAGAGCCACATGAGCTGTTTGTAAATTTTGGAGACTAATCCCTTGTCATCCACATCATTTGCAAATATTTTCTCCCATTCTGTGGGTTGTCTTTCCATTTTGTTTATGGTTTCCTTTGCTATTTGAAAGTTTTTGAGTTTAATTTGGTCCCATTTGTTTATACTTCCATTACACTAGGACATGGCTCATAAAACAGTGGTCCCCAATGTTTTTGGCACCAGGGACTGGTAACATGGAAGACAATTTTTCCACAGACCGGAGTTGGGTTGTGGATTGTTCAGGCAGTAATGCGAGCAATGGGGAGCAGCAGATGAAGCTTCGCTGCTCACTTCCTGCTGTGTGGCCTAGTTGCTAACAGGCCACAGACTGGTACCAGTCTGTGGCCTGGGGGATGGGGACCCCTGTCATAAAATCTATCATTGTGATTTATGTCAAAGGGTGCTCTGCCTGTATTTTCCTCTAAGTGTTTTATAGTATCTGGTCTTACATTTAGTTCTTTAATCCATATTGAGTTTATTTTTTGTGTATGGTGTTGAAGAATGTTCTAAAGTCATTTTTTTTTTTTACATGTAGCTGTCCAGTTTTCCCAGCACCATTTATTGAAGAGACTGGCTTTCTTCCATTGTATACTTTGTCATAGATTAATTGACCATAGGTGTGTGGGTTTATTTCTGGTCTTTCTATCCTGTTCCACTGATCTATATTTCTGTTTTTGTGCCAGTATCATACTGTTTTGATGACTGTAGCTTTGTAGTATAGCGTGAAGTCAGGGAGCATAATTCCTCCAGCTCCATTCTTCTTTCTCAAGATTGTTTTGACTATTCGGGGTCTTTTGTGTTTTCATATTTAAAAATTTGAAAAATTTTTTTGTTTTTTAAATTTGTTTTCAAATTTAAAAAAAATTTTATTCTAGTTCTTTGACAATGGCCATTGGTAATTTGATATGGATTACATTGAATCTGTAGATTGCCTTGGGTAGTATGGTCATTTTAATAATACTGTTTATTCCAATCCAAGAACATGGTATATCTTTCCATCTTTTTGTGTCATCTTCAATTTCTTTCATCAGCATCCTATAGTTTTTGAAGTATAGGTCTTTTGTCTCCTTAGGTAGGTTTTTTCCTAGGTATTTTATTCTTTTTGTTGCAATGGTAAATGGAATTGTTTCTTTAATTTCTCTTTCTGATCTTTTGTTGTTAGTGTATAGAAATGCAACAGATTTCTGTGTATTAATTTTGTATCTTACAAATTTACCAAATTCATTGATGAGCTCTAGTAGTTTTCTGGTAGCATCTTTAGGGTTTTCTATGTGTAGTATCATGTCATCTGCAAACAGTGACAGTTTTACTTTTATTTTTCCAATTTGGATTCCTTTCATTTCTTTTTCTCCTCTGATTGTTGTGGCTCGGACTTCCAAACTATGTTGAATAAAGTTCACAAGAGTGGACATCCTTGTCTTGTTCCTGCTCTTAGAGGAAATGCTTTCAGCTTTTTACCATTGGGTATGATGTTAGTTGTAGGTTTGTCATATATGTTTATTATGTTGAGGTAGGTTCCCTCTATGCCCACTTTCTGGAGAGTTTTTATCATAAACTGGTGTTGAATTTTGTTGAAAGATTTTCCTGCATCTATTGAGATGATCATGTTTTTTATTCTTCAATTTCTTGATGTGGTGTATCACACTGATCGATCTGCAAATATTGAAAAATATTTGCATCCCTGAGATAAATCCCACTTGATCATTGTGTATGATCCTTTTAATGTATTGTCGGATTTGGATTCCTAGTATTTTGTTAAGGATTTTTGCATCTATGTTCATCAGTGATATTGGCCTGTAATTTCCTTTTTTTGTGATATCTTTGTCTGGTTTTGATATCAGGGTGATGGTGGCCTCATAGAATGAGTTTGGGAGTATTCCTTCTGCAATTTTTTGGAAATTTTCAGAAGGATAGGTGTTAACTCTTCTCTAAAATGTTTGATAGAACTCACCTGTGAAACCATCTGGTCCTGGACTCTTGTTTGTTGGGAGCTTTTAAATCACAGTGTCAATTTTAGTACTCATGATTGGTCTGTTCATATTTTCTCTTTCTTCCTGTTTCAGTCTTGGGAGATTGTTCCTTTCTAAGAATTTGTCCATTTATTCCACGTTGTCCATTTTATTGGCATATAGTTGGTTGCTTGTACTAGTTTCTTATGATCCTTTGTATTTCTATGGTGTCCACTAAAATTTCTCCTTTTTCATTTCTAATTTTATTGATTTGAGTCCTCTCCCTTCTTTTCTTGATGTGTCTGGCTAAAGGTTTATCAATTTTGTTTACCTTTTCAAAGGACCAGTTTTTAGTTTCACTGATCTGTGCTATTGTCTTCTTTGTCTCTATTTCATTTATTTCTGCTCTGATCTTTATGATTTCTTTCCTTCTGTTAGCTTTAGATTTTGTTGTTTGTCTTTCTCTAGCTTCTTTAGGTATAAGGTTAGGTTGTTTTTTTTGAGATTTTTCCTGTTTCCTGAGGTAAGATTGTATTGCTATAAACTTCCTTCTTAGAACTGCTTTTTGCTGTGTCCCATAGGTTTTGGATCATCGTGCTTTCATTTTCATTTGTCTCTAAGTATGTTTTGATTTCCTCTTTGATTTCTTCATTGATCCATTAGTTGTTTAGTAACATAATGTTTAACCTCCAAGTGTCTGTGTTTTCTTTCCTTTTTTTTTTTTTCTTGTAGTTGATTTCTAATCTCATAGCATTGTGGTCAGAAAAGATGCTTAATGAGATTTCAATTTTCTTAAATTTACTGTGGCTTACTTTGTGGCCCACCATATGACCAATCCTGGAGAATGTTCCGTGTACACTTGAGAAGAATGTGTATTTTGCTGTTTTTGGATTGAATGCTTTATAGATATCAATTAAGTCCATCTGGCCTAATGTGTCATTTAAGGCCTGTGTTTCCTTATTTATCTTTTGTCTGGATGATCTGTCCATTTATGAAAGTGGGCTGTTAAAAGTCCTGCACTACTATTGTGTTTCTGTTGATTTCTCCTTTCATGGCTGTTAGTATTTGCCTTATATATCGGGATGCTTCTGTGTTGGGTGCATATATATTTAAAATTGTTATATCTTCTTCTTGGATTAATCCATTAATCATTATTTAGTGTCCTTCTTCAACTCTTTTAACAGTCTTTATTTTAAAGTCTATTTTGTCTGATATGAGTATTGCTACTCCAGCTTTCTTTTTTTTTTAATTTTTTTTAACTCCAGCTTTCTTTTGATTTCCATTTACATGGAATATCTTTTTCCATCCCCTCACTTTCAGTCTGTATGTGTCCCTAGATCTGAAGTGGGTTTCTTGTAGACAGCATATATATAGGTCTTGTTTTTGTATCCACTCAACCAGTCTGTGTCTTTTGGTTGGAGAATTTAATCCATTTACATTTAAGGTAATTATTGATATGAATGTTCCTATTGCCATTTTCTTAATTGTGTTGGATTTGTTTTTGTAGGTCTTTTTTCTTCCCTTTCTCTTTTTTTCTTCTTCTCTTGTGATTTTATGACTAAGTTTAGTGTTGTTTTGGATTCCTTTTTCCTTTTTGTGTGCATATCTATTGTAGATTTTCATTTGGGATTTCCATGAAGTTTTTGATATAACAGTCTCTATATAAAGAAGATTGTTTTAAGTTGCTAGTCTTTTCATTTCAAATGCATTTCCAATATCCTGCATTTGTGCTCTCCTCTTCTCGCAGTTGCTGGTTTTGATATCATATTTCTGTGCAGATGATTTCCTAACTTTACTGTATGTTTGCCTTTACTGGTGAGTTTTTCCATCCATAATTTTCTTGTTTCTAGTAGTGGCCTTTTCTTTTCTGCTTAGAGAAGCTCCCTTAGTATTTTTTGCAAAGCTGGTCTGGTGGTGCTGAATTCTCTCAGCTTTTGCTTGTCTGTAAAGCTTTTGATTTATGTGTCGCATCTGTATGAGACCCTTGCTGGATAGAATATTCTTGGCTGTAGGTTCTTCCCTTTCATCACTTTAAATATATCATGTCCCTCCCTTTTGTCCTGCAAAGTTTCTGCTGAGAAATCAGCTGATAACCTTATGGAAGTTCCCTTGTAGGCTATTTATTGCTTTTCCCTTGCTGCTTTTAATATTTTTGCTTTGTCTTAATTTTTGTCAATTTGATTACTATGTGTCTTGGTGTATTCCTCCTTGGGTTTATCCTGCCTAGGACTCTGTGCTTCCTGCACTTAGGTGACTGTTTCCTTTCCTATGTTAGGGAAGTTTTTAGCTATTATCTCTTCAAATATTTTCTCAGGTCCTTTCTCTCTCTCTTCTCCTTCTGGGACCCCTATAATGTAAATGTTGCTGCATTTAATGTTGTCCCAGAGGTCTCCTTGACTGTCTTCATTTCTTTTCATTCTTTTTTCTTTATTCTGTTCCACAGAAGTGACTTCCACCATTCTGTCTTCCAGCTCACTTATCTGTTATTCTGCCTCAGTTTCTCTGCTGTTGATTGCTTCCAGTGTATTTTTCATTTCAGTTATTGTATTGTTCATCTCTGTTTGTTTCTTCTTTAGTTCTTCTATGTCTTTGTTAAACATTTCTTGTATCTTCTCGATCTGTGCCTCCATTCTTTTTCTGAGATCTTGTACCAACCTCACTATCATTATTCTGATTTTTTGTCTTGGAGATTGCCTATCTCTACTTCACTTAGTTATTCTTCTGGAGTTTTATCTTGTTCCCTCATCTGGGACATATTCCTCTGCCATCTCATTTTGTCTAACTTTCTATGCTTGTGGTTTCTGTTCTGCAGGCTGCAGGATTGTAGTACTTCTCACTTCTGCTGTCTGTCCTCTGGTGGATGAGTTTGTCTAAGAGGCTTGTGATGACTTCCTAGTGGGAGGGACTGGTTCCTGCCCACTGGTGGGTTGAACTGTGTCTTGTCCCTCTTCTGGGCAGGGTCTGTGCTCATGAAGACTTTAAGCAGCTTATCTGCTAATGGGTGAGGCTGTGTTCCCACCCTGTTGGTTGTTTGGCCTAAGACATCCCAACACTGGAGCCTACAGGCTGTTGGGTGGGTCTAGATCTTGATGAGGAAATGGTGACCTCCAGGAAGGCTCACACCAAACAGTACTCACCAGAACTACTGCTGCCAGTGTATTGTTCCCTACTGTGAGCCACAGCCACCCCCTGCCTCCACAGGAGACACTCCAATATTAGCAGGTAAGTCTGGCCCAGTCTCTTTTGAGGTCACTGTTTTTTCCCCTGGGTCCTGGTGTGCATGAGACCTTGTGTGCACTCTCTGAGAGTGGAGCTTCTGTTTCCCCCAGTCCTGTGGAATTCCTGTGATCAAACCCCTCTGGCCTTCAAAGCCAGATTGTCTGGGGGCTGCTCCTTCTGTTGACAGTCCCCCAGGCTGGGAAGCCTGATGTAGGGCTCAGGACTTTAACTCCTGTGGGAGAACTTATGTGGTATAATTATTTTCCAGTTTGTGGTTCTCTCACTGGGTACATATGAAATTTGTTTTTATTGCAGTTACACCACTCCTACTATCTCATTGTGGCTTCTTCTTTGTCTTTGGATGTAGGGTATCTTTCTTGGTATGTCCAGTGTTGTTTGTTGTTGCTGGCTGTTCAGCAGTTAGCTGTGATTTTGGCATTTCTGTAAGAAGGGGTCAGCTCATGTCCTTCTACTCTGCCATCTTGCAACTTCCCCCTCTACCAACTTCACCTATTTAATGATCACTTATGCAAGGGGCACTTTGTGGTACTTAAAAGCTCACAAACTCTGGTGTCAATCACACTGAATCATACCCTAGCTCTCTGCCACTTCCTATTCTGTAGTATTGGGAGTATTTTTTAATTTCTCTATGCCTTAGTTTTCTCATCTATAAAATATGATAAACTTGTTATTATTAATATCATTCTTTTATTATATATGTAGTACTATGATAAATGCCAATAAGCAAAAAATATACTTATAAATTTCCAAATTTGATAGTGCTATCATGGAAAGCTACAGAGAGCTAAGAGATGCAAAAAAAAACAAAAACAAAAACAAAAAAAAACGGTAATACCTGACCTAGTTTGAGGTCTGCATAAGGCAGGAGAGTGGGACATTTTTTAGGGTCTGATATTTTAAAAAGGATGAGAGGAAGTTACCCACATGAAGGATGTAGGTGGATCAAAAGAGTGTTTCAAGTAAGAGAAGACAATAGATACAATGCCCATAAGCAGCAGTACAAACTGGTATTTATGCAGTGGAAAAGGAAAGTTATATAACCAATCACAGAAACAAAGAGGAGATTGATGTAATATAAAATTGTTGAAGACAGCAGAAGAAAAAGTATGCAAGCTCTTGAGGCCCTAAGAGTATTGGACAATAATATTTTAATAATGAAGATATGGAAGGAGGTGACGATCAGATTAGAATTATAATAAATATGGAGAATAGATGTGGAAACTAGCAGTAAAAGAGGAAGATAAAACAGGTCTAAATCAGCATGCATACAAAACCATACCTATAAAACAAATAAAAATAATCAGAACTAAAAGAAATAGAAATCTGTAAACATAATCAGAGACTTTAATGTACCTCTCTCACAAGCAAATGAAAAATTCAGAACATAGAGAAGATCTGTAAAAAAGGCAGCTAGCAAACTTGATCTAATTGATACATACAGAAAAATACACTGAAAATGAACGAATGCATACTATTTCAAGTATATGTAAAATATTAACAAAATTTACCATATCTGAGGTAATTGAGAAAGCCTTAATAAAGTTCAAAAGATTCTCTGGGGGCTTCCCTGGTGGTGCAGTGGTTGAGAGTCCACCTGCCGATGCATGGGACACGGGTTTGTGCCCTGGTCCAGGAAGTTCCCACATGCCGTGGAGTGGCTGGGCCCATGAGCCATGGCCACTGGGCCTGTGAGTCCAGAGCCTGTGCTCCACAATGGGAGAGGCCACAACAGTGAGAGGCCCGCATACTGCAAAAATAAAAGATTCTCTGTGTCGTAGTAAGCCACAAGTCCCCAAAAGGTAACGAAAAAGTCCCTATTTTCAGATTAAACAGTATAATTCTAAATAGCATGAGTTGAAGTCATAAGAAAATTTTTAAATATTTTGATTAAGAATAATAAAATATGATAGACAAAATTCAAGGGATATGGTAAAGCTTTTGTAGGGGAGCAAAATTTACCAACCATTAATATATTTCTTTGGCATTTTAATTATTTTAAGCTGGTTATTTTCTAAGAAACAGTAGACATGAGTAAATCTCTGAAAACCAAGTAGGAGTTACCCTCTTTTAAGAAACATTTATAAGGGGAATCTCCATGTGTAAGGCTGTCTCCCTCCCTGTACCAGGAATAGTAGGATAACAAAGTCTCTAGAAACTCCTACTGATGGAGAAGGCAATGACTTAAATCTGCATCAAAACCTTACCCTTGTTTACTGAGCTTTTCCTGGTAACCTCTCATAACTGACTCTCTTCACTTTCAACAACATCCCCTTTTGTCTTTAGCTGAGGATTGTATTTAGGTGAGGGCTTTGGTTATTTTGGTGAGTCACTCTGTTTTTCTGAGTCTCTTCCATGTATACATGTTATTAAAGTTTTGTTTGATTTTCTCCTGTAAATCTGTCTCATGTCAATTCTTCCACCAGCCAAAAGAACCTAGAAGGGTAGAGGAAAATTTTTTCCTCCTCAACACTTTATTTATAAGAATATTTATGGTCTTAAAATGCACATATTTGAAGAGAGGAAAGGCTTAATATGGCTACTTGGATAACTGATTTTAAGAAATTAGAAAAATAGGTTAATCCCAATAAAGTAGAATAAAGGAAATAAAAATATCAGAAATTCATAAATTATAAAATACAGATAAAAAGTTGATTGACTGAAGGCTGATAAACCACAGATAGCTTAATCAACAGAAAAGACAGAAGAAACAAGTTACTAATTTCATAAGTAAAAAGTATATTATTACAGATTCTAAAGATATTAAAAAGATAATAGGATATAATGCACAATTTTATAGACTTGAAAATGTGAATAAAATGAACACGTAGCTTGAAAAACACAACTTACCACAACTGAAATAAGAAGGAATCAAAAATATAAATAATCATATTTATTCATTATATATCATTCTATATAAATATATAGTGTAAAAGGAAATCAAAATAGAGTCAGTATTGCTAAGAGAACTCTCTAAAATGGAGCTGGGAGGCCATTAAGGAAGTGTGACTTATGCACATCTCAGCCTAGATGGAATCTGACCTTTTAACCTGATGAAGTGATCCAGAACATCTGCCAGAAACTTGTGACAGCCTATATTCTTATTGGACCCTTACCCAAAATAACTTGTGACAGTCTATCTACTTAGCGGACTCTTACCCTAAAACAGTTCATGATTCCTTAAGGACAAATATTTCCCAACTTGCATCAAAGTCAATCACAATTCTCACCTGGCAACTTTTAACAACTTCATGGTTTTTTGTCTTTATAAGCCCCTGACTTGTTGCCTCGGAACACTCTTTCAGGGTTACACGAATCTGTGTGTCTCCCAAATTACAATTCTTAAGACTCCAAATAAACTCTTTTCCTATTTGCTGCCTCCTGCATTATTATATATTCATTTATTTATTTTGGTTGACAATAGATAGTTGCTTTTTTGTATATAAATTGAAAGAGAAAAAGGAAGGAAGAAAGAAAAGTTCTAAGATTCCCATGACTGAGCAAGATAGTTACAGATAAAGGAAGCTAAAGTTGTCTTTTTATCTTTGAATATATATTCGAACTAAGTAGATCCAATGATAAGAGGATATCTAAAGTTGTCTTTTAAAGGAAGTCCTTAAGTCAATTTATTAAGTCAATTAATAGGGTTTGCCTCATATTTGTAACAGTCAGTGTCCACCTAGGAAAATAAATAACTCTAGGTTTTTCAAACAGAGAATCTAATACAAGAAATTAGTTACACAAGTGATAGAAAAGCTGAGAAGCAGATGAAGGACAGCAAGATAAAACAGAGATTAACAATGTCAGGAAATAGCTATCAGTCTTAGGGCTGAAAGGGCAATGGAAGCAGAGGATATCATGAGAGTCTAGAAGCCTGGCTCTCCAGCCAGGGTTGGAGACATGGAGGAGACAAGCCTGCTGCCTAAATAAACAGAGGGAGAAGGGAATAAATGAGTGATTTTGCTCCTTATCACATGCACTCAGTCTTCTGCCACATCTTCCCTGGAAATCAAAGGGAAGTTAAACTGATAAATGTTGGGTCTTGTAATCTAAAAGAAAGCTTGGACTTGAGGACAAACAGGGAATCCACCAGCATAGTAATTTAATTAGACTATAATGATTAAAGATCTAGAGTAACACATGCAATAAAGTCTGAAAGCTATCTTGCTTTAAATATCCCTACTACTGATAGGCTTTCAGGTAGAAAGGCACAAGGAACACTTTCTTAAAACCAATAAGAAGTTGACTGAGAGATAACATAACGGCACAGGTTTTAGGTTTTCCCTCTGGCTCTGCCCCATCCAATCTATAGGCCTTCATCAAGCCTTAAATTTTTAATCTGTGTAATGTGGATAGTAATGTTTGCCTTATTGAACAGGTACCAGTAATAAAAGGCATAATAAATAAAAGATTAGCACAATGGCTCAACTGATAGCACACAATAATGGTGGCTTATAATGTTATTGCAAATTAGAAAAAAAAAACAAAAGTGGTAGCTTAAACAGCTTTGTAAAAATCTTGCTTTAGTCTCTTTCCATATTTAGCAGTATAATTATATTACTGTGATTCTTTAAATCTAGATGTCATCTAATATAAGATATATCATTATTATATATATGCCTATGAAAGAAAAACACTCAGCTATCACACACAATAGCTTCTTATCTTTCTCATTAAATTATGTGTCACTGGAGGTTAAGCAGCTTCTGTTTAAAGTCAGCTGGAAGTTTCTGACAAAGTGATATATGATGCTGTATCAACACAGTCCTATACAATGCATGAATGGATCATAACAGTCTCTTGCTGCTTTGAAATTTTTCGTCTCCATGGGATTGTCAATTTTTTCTGCCTTTATTTACTTTCCTTAATATATAGTAGACAATCTTTTTATTCATGTATCTCACTAACATAATGTAGCACAGTGTCATCTATTTACAAATCAACTAAAACTAAACAGTTAACCAAAAACTTCTATACAGAAAAAAAAAAACATAATGAAAAGGCAACCTACAAAGTGGGAGAAAATATTTGCAAATCATATCCATTAAAGGATGAATATACAAAATATATAAAGAATTCATATAGCTCAATAGATAAAAAACAACACTCTATTAAAAAATGAGCAGAGGATCTGAATAGATGTTTCCCCAAAGAAGATGTACAGATGGCCAACAGATACAGGAAAAAGTGCTTAACATCACTAACCATCAAGAAAATGCAAATCAAAACCACTATGAGAAATTACAACAGAGAAGAACAAATTGACTCCATATTGGATACATTTCTCTAGCTCTAATCTTTGTGTTCTGTTGCCTGTGCTTAGTCATGCTGGTTCTGTACCTTTGTCTCTTCAATCAGTAAAACAATGTTGCCTATAGCCTGAAATATGCATAACATCATTTTCTCAATGTTCTGCCTCCCAGGCTTGACCTTTCATTCATATAGAGATAAAAAGTTGCAGAAGAGAAAATAACATTTTTCTTGTTGAAGGTTTGCATGAACATCATGACCAGGCCTACCTGGACAGCTGCAAGAACAAAGAATTATCACATCTGCTGGTGCCAAGAAGTCTGCAACAACCAACTACATCCCTCTCTTCCTTTTTAGTATAAAATAACCCTGAATTCTAACTCAGGTAAGATGGTTCTTTGGGACAGTAGTCCACCATCTTTCCGAATAAAGTCGCTATTCCTTTCCCCAATACCTTGTCTCTCAATTTATTGGCCTGTCTCTTGGTGAGCAGTATGAGCTTGGATTTGATAACAATATCACCTCACACCTGTCAGAATAGCTATTATCAAAAAGACAAGAAATAACAAATGTTGGCAATGAAGTGGAGAAAAGAAAACCTTTGTGAACTCTTGGTGAGACTGTAAATCAGTGCAGCCACTATAGAAACTATGGAAAACAGTATGGAACTTCCTCAAAAAATTTAAAAAAAAAAAGAAATATCATAAGATATTCCATAGTTTCCATCAACAGATTAACAGATAAAATGTGATAAATTTATATAAATGTGACAAATATATATATATATAAATATAATAAATATATAATGGAATATTATTGGGCCATAAAAAAGGATATCCAACCATTGTCAATAACATGGATGGATCTTGAAGGCATTTTGCTAAGTGAAATAAGTCAGACAGAAAACACTTTTATGTGGAATCTAAAAAAAGAAGAACCAACACTCATATATGTAGAGAACAGATTGGTGGTTGCCAGAGGTGGAGAATGAGGGGGTAGGTCAATTAGGTGAAGGTGATCAAAAGGTACAAGATTCCAGTTATAAAATAAGTCCTGGAGATGTAATGTATAATACAGGTGACTATAGTTAACAATACTGTATTATATATTTGAAAGTTTTTTTTTAATAGATCTTTATTGGAATGTAATTGCTTCACAATACCATGTTAGTTTCTGTTGCATAACAAAGCAAGTCAGCCATATGCATACACATGTCCCCATATCCCCTCCCTCTTGACCCTCCTTCCCATCCTCCCTATCCCAGCCCTCTAGGTCATCGTAAAGCACTGAGCCGATCTCCCTGTGCTATGCTGCTGCTTCCCACAAGCCAACTATTTTACATTCGGTAGTGTACATATGTCGATGCTACTCTCACTTCACCCCAACTTCACCCTCCCACTCCATGTCATCAAGTCCATGCTCTATGTCTACCTCTTTATTCCTGCCCTGCAACTAGGTTCATCAGTACCGTTTTTTTTTTTTTAGATTCTATATATAAGCTTTAGCATACAGTATTTGTTTTTATCTTTCTGACTTACTTCACTCTGTATGACAGACTCTAAGTCCATCCACCTCACTACAAATAACTCAATTTCATTTCTTTTTATGGCTGAGTAATATTCCAATGTATATATGTTCCACATCTTCTTTATCCATTCATCTGTTGATGGACATTTAGGCTGGTTCCATGTCCTGGATATTGTAAATAGTGCTGCAATGAACATTGTGGTGCATGTCTCTTTTTGAATTATGGTTTTCTCAGGGTATGTTCCCAATAGTGGGATTGCTGGGTCATATGGTATTTCTATTTTTCATTTTTTAAGGAACCTCCATACTGTTTTCCATAGTGGTTATATCAATTTACATTCCCACCAACAGTGTAGGAGGGTTCACTTTTTACCACACCCTTTCCAGCATTTATTGTTTCTAGCTTTTTTGATAAAGGCCATTCTGACCGGCATGAGGTGATACCTCATTGTAGTTTTGATTTGCATTTCTCTAATAATTAGTGATGTTGAACATCTTTTCATGTGCCTCTTGGCCATCTGTATGTCTTCCTTGGTGAAATGTCTATTTAGGTCTTCTGCCCATTTTTTAAGTGGATTGTTTGTTTTTTTGATAGTGAGCTCCATGAGCTGTTTGTATATTTTGGAAATTAATCCTTTGTCTGTTATTTCATTTGCAAATATTTCTCCCATTTTGAGGGTTGTCTTTTTGTCTTGTTTACAGTTTCCTTTGCTGTGCAAAAGCTTTTAAGTTTAATTAAGTCCCATTTTTTTAATTTTTGTTTTTATTTCTGTTACTCTATGAGGTGGGTCAAAAAAGATCTTGCTGTGGTTTATGTCAAAGAGTGTTTTTCCTATGTTTTCCTCTAAAAGCTTTATAGTGGCTGGTCTACATTTAAATCTTTAATCCACTTTGAGTTTATTTTTGTGTGTGGTGTTAGGTAGTGCTCTAATTTCATTCTTTCACATGTAGCTGTACAGTTTTCCCAGCACCACTTATTGAAGAAGCTGTCTTTTCTAGAGACTAAGTCTTAAAAATTCTCATCATAAGAAAAAATACCCTGTAACTGTGTGTAACAGATGTTAACTAAACTTGTGGTGATCACATCATAATACATACATGTATCAAACAATTATGTTGCACACCTAAAAACTAATACAATGTTAATTAAATCTCATTAAAAAATGAAAAAAAGGAACTGTCTTGGGACACAAAAATTTCTACTTTTCTCAGATATTGGAAAACATTTGTCTGTTGCTTTGTAAGAAAATGTAGTACTATGGTCATTCCAGTAAAGACAAATATTTCCTTCAAACATATCAAATTAATGTCACACTGTACTCTAACTGGAACTTTCAGTATACAAAATAACTTTTTAATAAAAGACTGAGTCATAGTGTAAACTTCTTAAAGTTACTTGAAAAGTCAACTAAACTTCAAACAACTTATTGTTTAAAATGTTCAAACTTAGAGAAAAGGAGAGTCAGGTACAGAATTTGCCATGAGAAAAGTCAGTATTTAATACATAGAAAATAATAGTGCTATTTAAATGTTTATCAAAACCCAGAATATATTTTCAACATATAACTAATTATTGGTGTTTATAAATTCTACCTTACCAGAAAAATACAAGGTCTTTGTTTAAAAAAATTATAAATACAAGTTTTACAGATTCTTTTTCTAAAATCAGCAATTTATTTTTCAAAAGTTTTGTTGAAAACCTGAATTTTACAGCATAGCTAGGATGAATAAGTGTTAAAATGTTTTATTTTAGCGGAATCATCTATGTCATTATAAACTAAAAAAAAAAAAGGAAACAATATATGCTAACTGCTCAAGTGTAGTGAACACACATGAAGATTCTAAATTTGAACTTAATGTGGGTGTGAAAAAAACTATCATCAAGGCAAAGACTATCTAAGATGTGTGGAGGAATGTGATGACTCATGCAATTAGTAATATGTTGCTAACAGCACCTAAAGTAGCATTGAATTACAATTTTTATATCCTATATAGTCCTAGTTAAACCATTCAGCACCTCCGAGAGATGAATCAATGCATTTATCTCTAGGTTACACAGGAAGAAAAGATTCAATAATTAGATATTTTCAGGGGACCACAGAGAGTGGTAGAGATAAAATTAACAAAGAAGCTTGTTGCTTCTATCTGAGCTTGGTTTACCCTGACTCCAGGGTGAGATGAACCACAAGTTGTTACAGCTCCACTGTAGCCAGTTGTAGCCACAGTCTGACAGATAGTAATGGGGGAAGATATATTAAATCAACCTGAAGCAAAGAATGAACATTTGGGTTATGATTCACAAAGCAAAGTAAAGCATCATTGGGGGCTCCAGGGGGAAAAGGTGATAGCAGAGGCCTTGGCCTTTATGTGAATTGTATCTAAAGCCAGAAGCAAAACTATCAGGAAACACCATAGAATCTGGGAGCATAACGATCCAATGGGGATGAAGATTTAATTCTTTCTGAATTTCCAGATATAGTAAGAAGCCAGGATTGAATCTAATCACTAATAAGCAAGGATTGAATAGGACTAATAAGGAAGCTTTTATAGAAAATTGTCCTCACTTATATTGGGATTGATTGGATCAGAGGGAAAATATACATTTTCCCTTCCTGGAATATATTAAAATATCTAGACCTAAATCCCCTACATTTTCCAAAATTTCCCTCAGTTTGCTTCATTCTGTCCACCTCTAACCATCTCCAATCATACAGGAGATAACCATAAATTAGAGCTAGACCTACTAATGGATTAATGCATAAAATATATATGTTTATTTAACAGAACCATTTGTATCTCAATTAATTATATGGTGATTAATATAGCAGTCTGTCATAATCAAAGCCTTCTGAGGAAACAGAAGTGAACACACATAAGGTATGTATCTCTGGAGGACCACACAGACTAATGAAGAAATTGTATCTATAAATATCTAATTATAATAAAAATAGAATAGAGTAAGTGCTAAATAGAAGTTGAAATACTGTTCTGTAGCAATCAGAGAGGGTATGATTAATTGTAGTTGGAGGTATCACTGTCAGTCACAGCTTTTCTAAGGAGATAGTATTTAAGTCTCTTTAGATGGATTTCAATAAATAATGTAAGGAAGGTAATTTCAAACTGAGAGACTGCATGAATAAAGGGAAAAGCTTGGAAATGACATGTTATTTTCCAGAAATAGAGAAATAAATTTTCCAAACAGAATGCAGGTTTCAAGGAAGAATGATATGTTTCAACTTGTTTGAGGTTCTGATGTGTTGGATAGTTACTTGTAATTGGCCCTGTGTTATATATTCTGCTTTCCTCTCTTTAAATGTAGATTGTAGTTGAGTTTACTTGTCATTTGCCAAAATCTATTCTCTCTTGTAGTATTTTTCTTTCTAGTGATGGTCACAATATATCCTATTCCACATTCTCTTCAGTGTCTCATAGAGTGACATTGCCACACCTCAAACAAGTGGTGTTTTATTTTCCTCCCATTGACTGTGGGCTATCCTTATGACTTGCTTGTAACCAGTGGAATGTGGTGGAAGTGATGTCGCATGATTTCTAACACTAGGTCAGAAAAGGCCATGCAGCTTCTGCCTGGTTCTCTTAGCACAGTCACTCTCAGAATACTCCCTCCTGGAACCCAGCTGTTATGCTGTGAGAGGCCCAAGTCATATGGACAGGCCACATGTAGGTACTCCAGTTGACAGTATCATGTGACCCACCCAGCTGAGTCATCCTTGCCCAGGTGCCAGACATGTGACTGAAAAAGCCATTTTAGAAGTAGAATCTCTAGCCTCAGCTATTTCACCCTTCCTCTCAAGTCACCCCCAGACATTTGAGTCTGTCCTGCTGAAGTCCCAGATATTATGGAACAGAGGATAGCTTTTCCTGCTGTATCCTTTCTAATTTAATGACCTACAGAATTTATGAGCATAATAAAATGATGTTTTATGCCACAAAATTTAGAGTTATTATTTATTATGAAGCAATAATAACTAAAACACATTTCCTTTCTGAATAAGGAAGTTACAGCTAGGACATGGTTTTATGGTTAGTTTCTATATTTCACAGCTTCCCTTACAACTTAATGGAGATGTGTGGTTATATTCTAGACAATGGAATATGAATAAAAATTCTGTCATCACTTTTAGGCCTGTCCCATAACATCCTGCAGTGAACTTCTACATACACTTGGACAGTCCTGTGACCCAACTTAAACCATCAGGTAAGAATAATGCCGTTTGAGACAATAAAGAAGTAAAATAATAGGAACCCATGACTTTGAATGGTGCTCTACTTATTCTAAAAGTGAAATAAAAATTATTTGGGGAGCTCTTTCTTACAGCAGCCTAATCTTACACTAATCTTACCGTATGCAATAAAAGATTCCTTCATTTTCTCTTCTAAAATAGTCAGACTATAAAGCAATGCAAGCTATAACATAGAATTGTGAGATAATTAGTTTCAGTCAACTTGTTTTTGATACTGTTTTTCAGTAATATATCAAAAGATAGCAATGGGGCAAAGGGACTGGGAGTTTGAATTTAAAACTGTTCTCTTAAGGAAAGCCTTGCTCTGATTGCAAACAATTTTGAAAATAGGTGCAGTAAAAAAGATGGAGTGAAGTCTTACTATTTCAAGTAGTATTAAGAACTTGCTGCCCAGTTTCAATTTCAGGATAATAAAAATGATCCTCTTAACTTTCTCCATCTAAGGGAAGGAAAAACAGAAGAAAAAACTGTATTATAATAAAACAAAGGCATTTATAAATCTGAGAAACTATGTATAAAGGTTGGAAAGAGAGAACTATTAAATAGCTAGCAAAGAAAAGGAAAGCCAAGCCTATGTACAATTGGGCTTGTAATGTAAGTGTAGTGGAAAGGAGGATTGGTTGGCCTCAACAAGAAGCAAGGCAACTCAAAATCATGAAAATTTTTGGGAATTGGAAGAAAGAGTATCACAGAAAGGGGGACTAGATGAGGACTGAAAACAGGAGGATAATTTGGAAATTTATTTAAGGAAAATGAAATCCCTTCATCTCCACACTGACCTCTAGAAACTAGGGATATATTTAATCCTCATGCTCACCAAAGACATTAAATTAGATACTCTCTGGACCCCAGACTCTGCAACATCAGCCCCCTTTCCCACCATCTCCTTTATGCTATCAGCCATGTTTATAATCCCCAGGTAGAATATTGCAAAATGTCAGAATTGCCAGCAGCCAGGTATATAATTCTCAGGCAAAATATTAGAAGGTTATTTTTCTAAAAAACTGAATACCTAGAGCAAAGATGGGCACATGTGTGTCTTCCTTTTCAAAATCCAAGTAGCTATCTTATATAATAGTGACTTCTGCCAAGCCACCAATCTCACCATGTACAGAGATTCCAATAAGCATTTTACTGTCTCATTCTTAAGTGTGACAGGATGGAACCAAAGGTTACAACATGTCTTATGTTTGAAGAGGGCTACACAGCATAAAAGAAAGTCAAAATATGACAGAAGGACTCAAATGAAAAAAATTATTAAATTATTACTTAGTCTCATATAATAAAGACAATGTATACATAAAAAGAAGATGTTATAAAGAAGGCACAGTTAGAAAAGAAGAAAGCTTTTGGAAATTAAAAATATAATAGCTAATTTTTGACTGAAAAATAATTAGAAGATAAAACTGAGTACAACATAAGACCAAAAAAAAAAAAAAAAAGAACAAAAGAGAGAAAAAAAAACCCATAAAGGATAAATCCAGGAGATCCAACATCTGATTAATAGGAGCTTCAATATGAGATATCACAAAAAACAATGAAGAGGAAATTGCCAAGAAACAATACAAGAATATTTCATACAACGTTAATAATATGAGACTCTATAATAAAAGGGCCCATCAGTGAATAAAGCAATAAATTTTAAAAGACCCAAAATAAGGCAAACTATCATAAATTTCATAACACTAAAGATAAAGCAGAATCTATAACTTTCTAAGAGGAAAAATAATACGTATAAAGGATAATCCCAATGACTTCAGAATTCCCAACAGAAATGTTGACAACTAGAAATTTTACTTTCAAAATAGCATTATATAACTATGCAGAAGAGCAATGAAATGAGAGGATAGAATAAAATTTCAGACTGTTAATGTTTAAAAATGTATTTTCCATGTAGCCTTTATCAGGAGGCTACTAGATGATAAGCAAGCAATCCAGGAAAGAAGAAATGGGACTGAGATAATAGAGGAACCAACAGAGGAGAGCTGAAAATTCCAAGCACAATAGCAGAGAGGAGTCTCAGAAAATAGTACGGCTGAAGAACAACATTTTACATGGGAGCAATAGGTCAAAGCCTCCAGGAAGAATGTCTCCAAGGGTAAACAAAATGAACCAATAAATTATGTAATTATTATGACCATATATTTGGAGGTAATTTATGGAACTGTGAATGTCTATGGGAAGTGTTTACCATATGCTTTAAGAAAACTAAGCAAATTAGAACAAAAATTATTAAAGCTTGAAAAATAAAATTTTATGCTAAAACAAATTATAATCAGAACATATACCTAGACTTGGTACTGAACAACATGTGCATAATTGTAATGAAAACACTATGTATTTAACAAAAATTGAGATATAAACATATTAGGACAATGTAGAAAGAATTAGTGAAGGTTGAGGGGCATAAAAAGTAGATTTTTTATTTTTGTTTTAAGCTTTATAAAGAACCATTAGATTGGTTAAAAATTATTTTACACAATTTTTTTGTATTTAATCCATTAATTGAAAAATAAAATTGAATTTAAAAAATAGCTAACTAGAACATCCTATAAATGAATATTACATTTTAATCTTCTCCATTCCAAATCAATGAATTTGGGTTTATCACATGTACACACACACACATATACATACATTGCATCATAAAATAACTGTGAGGCAGACTGGATCACTGAGATGTCTCCAGAAGTTATAATATTGATGAACTCTAGAGTAGACTGCAAACTTGCTTCCATTTTTCTAAGCTCCTTTTATAAAGAGTTGGCATCTATTTCTGCACTCTTTGATTTTGGGCTAGGCATATAACTTGCTCTGGCCAATTAAATGTAGAGAAAACAATGTTATATGAAGCCTGGGTTTCAACAGGTTTTTTACACTTCTGCTCTTGCTCTTGGGACCCTACCTTCTGAACTAGTCTGCTGAAGAATGAATGGGAGAGGACATGAACAGAGATACAGTCTCATCTTTGAGCTATCTTAGATGAGTCAGACCCCAACTGATGAAGCAGCTGACTCCAGACACATTAGTAAGTCCAGCCAACACCAGCCAAGCCTGCTGTAGATCATGAGAACTGTACCCTTCTGACTCTAGTTTTGAAACAAATCATTTTCTAGTTTTGAAATAAATGGTTGTTTTAAATCTCCCAATTGTGGGGTGATTCGTTACACATAAAATAGTGAGAAATCCCAACAGAGATTATAAACCCTTGGCATTATATAGGTAAGATTGCACCAAAAATTGAGTTCCCCTAGAAAGACACTGAAATAACCCCAAATTATAGGCAAATCGAATTGAGAGAGGGAATGGGATGTAGCTGGTTCAGTGGAAAACAATAACTAAAGGAAAATGGAATGTGCCTTAGTCAGTTCAGGCTGCTATAGCAAAATACCATAGACTGGATGGCTTAAACCACAAACATTTATTTCTCATAGTTTGGAGGTTGCAAGATCCAAGATCAAGATGCTAGTAAGTTTGATGTCTGATGAGACCCATCTTCTTGGTTTGCAGATGGCTGCCTTCTGGCTATATTCCTACATGCCTATATGGCAGAGAGAGATCTTTGTTTCTCCTCTTCTTCTAAGGACACAAATTACATCATGGGGGCTCTAACTAGTTGATCTCATTTAATCCTAATTTCCTCCCAAAAACCCCATCTCCAAATACCATCACACTGGGGCTGAAGGCTTCAAAATATGAATTTGAGAAGGACAAAAACATTCAGTCCATAGCTGAATGGTTGTGTTAGTCCCAAGATTTCAGTGTTGCTAAAACCTATATCCATCTTCAAAATAGAGCTCAATGAACAGCCCACAATATAACTACCAGAGTAGTAATTGGGATCGCACAAAGCAGTGGAGTACAGAATTGCACAATGATTTTGGAGACCAATTTTATCTAACGAGTCTATCTTTAAAATGTATCCAACAGATACATACACAGAGTGTCACAAGAAGATCTCTACAAGAATACTCCCAGGAACATTAATAGCAATAGACAGAGAGAGAGAGAGAGAAAGGAAATGTAAATGTCAATTAAAATGTGTTAAAATATGCACTATATAAAATAATGTCCATTATATATTTCTGAGTTTAAAAAAGCAAGCCACCAAACTGATAATATACAGAATATACCCTGTAATTCAATTAAAAATAACTTTAAATTTTATGTGTACATAATTCCTCAATATCCTGAAGCCAAGAATTTCAAGAAAGGCTGTTGATTTAATAATATTTGGGAAGAGGACCAAAACCAGAAAATGCCACGTTAAAGGTACAAAAATATTTTACTAATTGAAATAGTATCAACTTAACCATATAGGTAGACATCATTTTCTTTTTCAGTGTCATGACAAGGTTGAATCTATGAATGTAATGCAGTGTCCACTGATTCCTCTGAATCACCTTGGGCCATCAGAAATTACACATAGAGGCATGTAAATTTTTTATAAATTCAACTCAAAAAAATTAACTTTTTTCCAAATTTAGATTAATATTTTAGTTTCACGGTCTATTAAGAAAAATTAGGGCTTATTTAAGATAACATTTGGCTAATATTGTAGGGTTTTTTTTTGTTTGTTTGTTTGTTTTGCGGTACATGGGCCTCTCACTGTTGTGGCCTCTCCCGTTGCGGAGCACAGGCTCCGGACACGCAGGCTTAGCAGCCATGGCTCACGGGCCCAGCCGCTCCGCAGCATGTGGGATCTTCTTGGACCGGGGCACGAACCTGTGTCCCCTGCATCGGCAGACGGACTCTCAACCACTGCGCCACCAGGGAAGCCCATATTGTAGGTTTTTAAAATTGTATTTTATGTGGTGGGAATTTAAAACTCTTCTCTTAAAATTTGGTACTTATGTGTGTGTGAATACAAAACAGTTGGAGGAATACATGCCCAGCTATTATCAGTAGCTACTGTGGAAGAATAAGAGTAGAAAAGAGCTAGGGGTTGGCTAGATTTTCACTTTTTAAATATACTTTTAAAATTTCTACTATAATACACATCTAATACATACTATGTTTTGTATTGTTTAAATATACTTTAACAATACACTTGGGATATTTTACACATAATTTTCCCATGAGCTTAAATAATCAAATAGAAGAAAATTATTATTCATATATGGAAGGGAGAAAGGAGAATGCAATTTGGAACACCTGATAAGGACAGAGACAATGGCAAGCATAAACAGTTCTAAAAAAATTTAAAATGGGAACAAAGAAATGACTAAATAATTTGTGATGTAGAGACTCCTTTACCAAATCAACTGATCTCTCGTTTATGCCATTAAAAAACTAAACAGGGGCTTCCCTGGTGGCGCAGTGGTTAAGAGTCCGCCTGCCGATTCAGGGGACACGGGTTCGTGCCCCGGTCCAGGAAGATCCCACATGCTGCAGAGCAGCTGGGCTCGTGAGCCATGGCCGCTGAGCCTGTGCGTCCGGAGCCTGTGCCCCGCAACGGGAGAGGCCACAGCAGTGAGAGGCCTGTGTACTGCAAAAAAACAAAAACAAAAACAAAAAAACCCAAACAAACAAAAACAAACAAAAAAAGGAAACAATCAGAAAATCAGTATCTAGAGGTGCATTATAAGAAACTTTAGGAAGGACATAAATGAAAAAACAGACAATATCTATTTGCCCTCATGGGGTCATGGAATAGTGGAGTCAATATGCTGAAAACTTTGTAAATTGCCCATATTCAAGAAGGATGTTTTCACAGTTCTTTTACTCCACCTTACTCCCACTCTTTTGGCTAGGAAAAATGAAGGAAATGAATATTTCTCCTGAAGGTTCCTTTCACTCTGTGATTTGGTCCCCCCAGGTCTTCAGAGTGCTCTCTATTTCATTAGCACAGGAAAAGAATAGGAGGGATGCATTATGAGCCACATCTGGAAATGGTTCACATTTAATTGGCCATGCCTCAGTTATGACCTGCTAACAAGAGGTTAGGAAAACACAGTCCAGTTACAAGTGCCAGAAGAAAAGAACTCAGCTATCAGTGAGCACTGAGAGGTTCCACCACAATGACCAATAGAATATGACCCAGAGGTTCTCACACAGGGGCTGTCAGGAGAGCCAGAATTTCCTCCTCTGGATTTTTAAGTCCTTCTGTGTTGTAAATAGGGTGAAAATTAGAGAAAACATCCAACAGTATGATGCTCTCTACCATAAAGCTTTTTAATGTTTGGGTTTAAGAGGGCAAATGATAAGTAACATGGAAATGTAGTAGCAAGACTTTTCTGTAAAGAATTTCTTTGACAGATAAGGTTATGCTACAGATCACAAGACTATCTTCTACATATACAGTGATTTGCAAAGTACTACTCTCATGTTAAAGATAGAGCTTAGATGTTCTCATCCTTAGGTACTAGCATAATAAAAGACTTTCACAGTGAATAGATGTAAGCACTATACTAACAGCAATATTACTAGTATAATATTCAGGCACTATACTAGGAATAAAGAACTAGGAATAAAGTTTCTAGAAAGTATCATTTAATACATTATTTTGGTCATGTTTGGCTTAAAGCAAGGTTGTAAAATACAGATATAAAGAGAGCAATAATACTAGGAAGGGGTATTTCTTTTTTTTTTTTTTTTTTTTTTTTTTTGGCCACACCGTTCAGCTTGTAGGTGGGATCTCAGTTCCCCGTCCAGAGATTGAACCCAGGCCACAGCAGTGAAAACCTGGAATCCTAACTACTAGGCCACTAGGGAACTCCCCAGGAAGGGGTATTCTTAACTGAGGTTAGGCTACATGGATATTTTTCTCCTAGAAGCTTTTGAATGTTGTTTTTCCCAAACATTGTGGCAAAAGGAAAAAAAAAAAAGAAAAAGCTGAAAATTAGTGTGTCTTCTCTTACCTGTTATGTGGGAGTACAAAAACGCAAGTGAGAGCTCTACTATCCAGCTCAGCAACAATATTTTAAAACACATTGAACCATGGCCAGCTGGCAAAGAAGAAATATAAAAGAGAGAGCTGAGCTTATCATCTGAGTCCAAAATAAGATCTAATAATAGGCTTGAAAATCAATCTGTTGAAAAGGAAGGGATTTTCTAAATTACTTTGTGTCTTAGTCTGTTCAGGCTGCTATAACAAAATACCATAGATTGGGTGGATTATAAAAAACAGAAATTTATTTCTGACAGTTTTGGAAGCTGGGAAGTCCAAGATCATGGTGCTAGCAGATTTGGTGTCTGATGAGAACCTGTTTCCTGGTTCATAGACCACCATCTTTTCACTGTGTCCTCACACAGTGGAAGAAGTGAGGGAGCTCTCTGTGGTCTCTTTTGTAAGAGCACTAATCGCATTCATGATGACTCTGACCTCATGACCTAATCACCTTCCAAAGGTTCCATCTCCAAATACCATCACATTAGGGGAATAAAAGTTTCAACATATTAATTTAGGGGTTGGGGGAACACAAATATTTAGTCTATCACCCTTTGCCATCCCCTTTAGTATGTCAAGCTGCACACCCAATTGATGATAAAATTTTACCTATGGATGATTACATCATCCAGATGGAACTAAAGGATTGGAGATAGATAAAGAAGACAGAAAACGGGAAACAGATGTCAGTCCATTGTCTCAACCTATGTGTTTGAGAGGTTTTGGGGGAAAATGCTGAGGAAGACTTTGGCTGTGTTTTGCATTGGGAACTCTAGGAGGACAGTGCCTCCAGCCAAGCCTGGAATAGGGTATATCCAAGTGAACAGAGCAGTGCATCATAGTTGAGCAGACTGAGGGTTTGAACTCAGTTCTGCTAGTCCATGTGTGGAATAAACAGAACACACACTTTCATGCATATCCCCAAAGTTCAGCATGAAAATTTACAGAATATTTGGTTGGGGAGCTCACAGAAGGAGTGACCATGCCAGAGGCAGAGACAAAGGCCACAGCAGAGAGTCTGCATCAGGAACATACATCGGTTACTACTAGAATTTTAGAAGGATCCAACACCAAATGCCAGTCAAAGACATAGGAGGATTTGAAGTTTTTTAATCTCCCCAGGAGATTCTAATGTGCAGCCAATGTTGAGAACCACTGCCTTTGGGAAAACTTTCTAGCAGTCATGAAAATCTCCAACTTCAAGAAAGCATTGTGTAATGTAGTTTTATATATAATATGTTTATATATATATATATATATATATATATATATATATATAGTATGTTTAATTTTCATTCTAATCCCTAGAAAGTATTAACCTTATTTTATTGATGGTGGTAACCTTGGACCTTAAAGTAAATGATTTGCCCAGATTAGCTTGGAAGTAGAGGTGGAATTCCAACTGTCTCCTCATTCAAAATTGAATTTTTTCTCATTTAATGTGGCCTCTAATGCATATTGTTTTCTGTGCCATCTTTCTATCCTTATATAGGCTACATAATTTATGAAATGCTTCTTTTGGGTATTATCTCTGGGAAGGACATTATACAATGCCTTCTATTCAATCTGGTAACATGTCTGCCCTCAGAATTACAAGTGGATATGTAATTAAGGACATGATGTGGGTTCTTAAGACCTCCATTGCCCTGAAAAAGGATCATAACACGTCCTACTTTAATATCACTCCTTAAGGATCTTCCAAGTTAAGGAATTTCCATAAGTTAAAAGGAGATTCTTCCTCTGACAGATTAGTTTAAGCAATAAAACATTTTACCACCATTTTTACCTAAAAGATATTGAGATCTAGAAGGACAGAGACATAATTAAGTTAAGCCATGATTTATAGAGATACTACCTTATGCAAGGTGCTATTCCTGACACCAGGAAGTACGTAGTCTTATAGAACAGCCAAACACAACAATGATTATTAATCACTAATCAGATACTGTGCCAGATACTTCATATTGCAAAGTTCAGTTAACCTTCAGAGCAGAGTTACAAGTTAGGGATCATTCTTTCTTTTTACAAATAAGGAAACTGAGGAGAGAGAAGTTAAATTACTTATCTGTAATCACACAGTTAATAAGTTATAAAGCCTGAATATAATGTGAACTATGTCAAGATAGTAGCGATAGAATTGGATATGTTTATTATTTAAAGCAAGGGCAGGGATAGCTTCAAAAAAAAAGGTGACACCTGAGCAGCTGTCGTTTGGAGTTTAAATAAGAGTTTGACAGACAAATCAAAGAGCCCACACAAAATGTGACATAACACATAATGTGTCTTGCATATTAGATGCAAATTTATTTTCTGTGCATTAATTTTAGTGATTCTTCCTCAAAATCAATTGTTTAACCACCACAATGCCAATGTAAAATCAAATATATACTTGGCATATAACTCTAACTTCCTTAAAATGATACATTTTGTTTTGGGTGAGGAAGGGAAAGGTAGGATAATTTCTGGTGTAGGTACTGCTATAGTCTTTGGTAAACTTTGTCTGGGAAGACACTTTGGATGCCCATGATGAGTTTGAAAGGCACTGCAACCCCACAGAGGTGCTAGTGTTCAGGTTAGCAGTACATATCCCCAAACCTCATTCCTGGCATGAAGCAGAACAGAGACAAACTGAAGTGGTACTTTGATTCTCAAAGCACACTTTTTCCAGCTCACATTCTCTATCTATATCATAGATAGCACTTATCACATGATATTGCACTTATTCATTTATATAACTGTTTTGCCCAGTACACTACAAACTTCTACAGAGCAGGGAATTGCATTCCACAGCACCTACATACAGTTTCTGATACCTAATAAGCACCCACTATTTGATGGTTGAACTAAACAGAAACAATTCCACTTTCTGATAGCAAACATCATGCGAAACTAAAATGACAGCCTATTAACATTGCTTGAAACACCAAATCACCCCCTCACTCAAGGAGCTATTCACATTTCCACGGTGTTAGCAGAATGTGGTGGTAGATGCCAAAAGGGCCAGATGTACTTCTCTATCCATTTTCCTTAGGCTTTTTAGGCCATATGGCTCTCACCATTCCTATAATGAGACTTCAAGTTTAAGATTCATAAGTCCGTCATTTCCAAAATGCAGAGCTCAGACAAGAGCCCAGGTTATTTTTTCCCTAAGTTGACTTGGCACTGGATCATGGTGTGATGAATTTATTATGTACAGCAGCAGGCATGGTACTTTTTTAAAAGCAAGTGCCAGAAACAGAAACCCATTGATAAAAAAAAAAGTTAAAATTTTGCCAATTTTCTCCAAATACCATCAGAGTAAACTATCATCAAATACAAGTCGTTTCCCCATAAATAACAGCATGGAGCAAATTTATTGCATTCCCAACTCCTTTGAAAAGACTAAAAATAACCTCAGGAAGTGGATCTAATTATCCTACATACATGCAGCATCATGTGAGCATTAGAATGTGGCATCGACTAATTGAACAGCTAAGACTACTGGAGAACTTTAAACAGAAGATTCCAAGAGTACATGAACTAATAAAAGGATGTACTGATCTTTGCAGTATAGTTTGAAGACCATAAAGCACTGTAAATGACAACAACTGCATTTTAATGTGCAGGTAAAGGTCTAACATACAGGAAATTTGCCTTCAAGCTTTTTATAATAATGTACCATAAACTCAAGGGATCCTCTTCCATTTTTCTGTGGAAATAAAGATTTGCTTAATTTCCTGACACTGAACCTTTGATTACTATAGAAAAGTCTCTACTCCTATCATACTCTAGTGAACCTAGTTATACTAGCATTTTCCAATTTACACTGGAAACACTACCATTAAAACTCTGCTTTTAGTTAGCACTGTTTTGCACAAAAATATAAGTAGTATATATGTGCAGTACCATCAAATGTGAGTGCTAGATATGAAGCAAAATAAAATAGCATTGTAACTAACCAGTGATTTCTTTTAAAAGATTCTATTTAGATGATAAAACACTACATACCTATATTGAACTTGGGACAGTGGCCAATACTGTTCAGGAAGTTAAACATTGAAAACGAAGTACTGATTTTAATGCAGACCATTTGAGAGTAAACACACAGTCTCTATCCTGGTATGAAATCCAAACCTCTGACATGTCATTAGATTTCCTGCTTTTAGATTTTCCCTTCTTCAGCTAGCTAAAGACTTTTAAATTTTTCTGAATGGAAAGTATTATTTACTTTGTGGTAGGGAAAGAAAGCTAAGCCATAAATCCAAAGATACTTCACTACTCTTGACCTGTACTTAACCCTTTGTCCAACTTTCCTAAAAACAAAGAGGTACCATGAGAATGACTGTGATCCTTCATTTCTAAATAAGTCAAGATATATCTACTGAGCTCCAATTACATGCCTGATATGGGCACAGGGGTAAAACATCTTTCACTTGCTTAAAATTATCAGAAATAACTATGTTGTAATTACAATTATGTAAATGCAACTGTGAGAGTTAAGGGCCAAGGGAACAATTCACAAATGTCCTAAAAACATTTTAATTGAAAAAAAAAAAACTACTTTCTCTATAAATGTTTCAAATACTGGAATTAAGAGCTGATATTTAATTCCCCTAGTAAAGAGTTATGTTAAAAGGTCATGAACAAGATAGGACTGATGTGAAAAAGAAGGCAAGTCTGAAAGTAGAGCAAGGTATCCGTGGAGTGGATAAAATCTGGAGTAGACAAGATTGAGTGAAAACCTACTATAAAAATCATACTAATAAATTAGACTGTTTAGTAATTGCAGCATGCAAGGATTTGAAAAGTAAAATTGAATTGGCTAAAATCAGAAATAAGTTGTCAAATGACAAAACATTTCAAACTGTAGGACTGTCTTGAACACAAATATAAATATACTAGAAAAATAAAGTATTTTGAGGTCTTGACCAGGTTCAGTAGGAGAAAAAGGGTCATGATCAATTAATAATATAGGATAATATAGGTGGCTTAGTATTTAGCATCCTTCCTTTATTTCAGATCTTGTGATTGAGTGATTTTTTTCTAATAATGTCATAAGATATAATAATAAAAGGGCTAATAAACATGGGTAATAAAGATTATCATGTCATTATTCAGTGCAGAGAAAAATAGAAACGATCTAAATGTCTAACGAACTGAGACCAGATAAAAATATTTTTAAGACTATTTAGTAATGCGGAAACACGCAAACAATGTGAAGAGGGAAAAAAGGTATGATCTAATTTTTTTAAAAATCATACAGAAGAAAGATGTTAAGACATACTTCAAATTGACAGAAGTTATAATTTAAAAATGAGAATATACATAATTTTAATTTTGTTCTTTGAATATTCTATATTTTCCAAATACTCTAAAACTATTTTTGTAATAAAGATACTTTTAAAAGTTTTAAAATCCTTATAAGTCTAAAAGAACTCCCATAGAAACTGCTTTTTTCCATACAGAGGTACCATTTTATCTAATTTTCTCTAATATAGGTATACCCATACTATTTCTTAGATATTATTCCCTGTGGAAAGGAATTCCAGATTTCCTATGTTTCCCAATTCTTTCTAAAAATCAATTCACCTTTCCATTTATTAACAAGCATATTGAAAAAAAGAAAGACAAATTTATCTCATGGGCAGTGTGGGTTTAGGGATGTCACCCTGATTCCAGGGGTTCACTATCAACTCTAAGGAGATAAGGGATAGAAGAAAGGACTGGGAAATTCTTTAAGCATCTGAACTCTACTTTCTCAAGAAACACATCAATACACAATGGGGACAAAATGTCAACTAGTTTCAATATGATTAAAAAATAGGAATTGGTGAGTCTTTAAGTGACAGAACCTGTGCCAGACTCTATTTAAAAGAGGTACCATGAGAATGACTGTGATCCTTCACTTCCAAATAAGTCAGGATATATCTACTGAGCTCCAATTACATGCCTGATATGGGCACAGGGGGAAAACATCTTTCACTTAAAATTATCAGAAATAACTATGTTGTAATTATAATTATGTAAATGCAACTGTGAGAGTTAAGGGCCAAGGGAACAATTCACAAAATTAAGTATAAATAAACAATTTTCCAAATCCCCTTTAGTCTGACAATGAACAGCCCAGTGGAACAGAATTTGTGGATATCATCTTTTCCCCAGGGTGGTTTCCTGTCATACCCAAAAGACACAAGACCTTATGAATCTGTTTTGGTTCTATCCAATTTTAACTCAGCTAGCCTAGAGCTGTTACTAATCCAATTGTGTGTGTGACCTGGCTAAAGTGGACAGCATAATAGAGCTGTAACTGTTTTGACAATATCATTTCTCTGATAGGTTCCAGTTATGCAGTTCCATCTATGATTTAGATGCCAAGTTCTCCATGGTTTAGTAATAATTCACCTGTTTTTATGATGCCAGGGGAATAAAAGATGCCTTTGCATCCATTCATGCCCTCCAGCTCTGCTTTAGATACGACACTTTTTAATCTCTCTTAGAAATACTATATTCCCCTTCATACAAGTCCTGACTAAGGATATTTCATAAAAAATAGAGAAAATTCAATTCAAATAAAACCAAAGGGTGATCCACAGGAGAAAGGTTTTTTAAGTGTACTTCAATCCAACTCTTCTCATAACTGAGGGACAATGCCACTTTTCAGTTTAATGGAGACTGCTAAGCCTAACTTAAATTGACTTCATGATCTAGCTTTCCTTAAATCTACCATTAAATATCTTGCTACATTTTACCTCCAAACTTATGCTCCAGTCACACTAAACTTCTTTCAGTTCCTCAAGTCTATATGCTCTCTTGGGCACACTATTACTCCTACCTTCTCTATCCAGAAATAGTCATGATCTCTGGTAACTCTGTATCTCCCCACTCAATCCCAGATTTTCTCTGAATAATTTCTACTCAGCCACCAACATTCAACATAGGTTGCAGGATGAATAAATGCCCTCATTCTAAAGGAAAATTTAGATGTGCCTTGAGTTCCATAAATCTTATGCTCTCTTAAACAATTTAGTTGATTAAATAATTTTTTCTTGTACCTACCATAATGCAGTAAACTCATCATCCAGTGTTGATCAGAGAGAAACCACACTGGCATGGTAACTGATAGAGCCAGAAAAGACAGACAACTTGACACATTCTAAAATTATAGAAGCACATGAACTAAAGAACAAACTTTTTTAAAAAAGGTATAACACTCTATTGAAGTAACTGGATTATAATTTTATATAAATTTCATGTGCACAACATTATATTTTGACTTCTGTGCACCACAGTGTGCTCACCACCAAAAGTTTAGTATCCATCCACCACCATACAGTTGACCCCATTTACCCATTTTGCCACCCCCAACAACACTATTTCCCTTCTGGTAACCACTATTCTGTCCTCTGTATCTGTGTGTTTTTGTTTTATTTGTTTTTTTATTCCATGAGTTAAATCATACAAAATTTTTCTTTCTCCACCTGACTTATTTCACTTAGTATAAAACCCTCAAGGTCCACCCAAGGTTTTCACATATGGCAAGATTTTATATATATATATATATATATATATATATATATATATATATATATATATATATATATATATGAATATTTATTTATTTATTTATTTACTTATTTACTTATTTATGGCTGAGTAGTATTTCATTGTATGTATATATACCACATCTTCTTTATCCATTCATCCATCAGTGGGCATTTAGGTTGTTTTCATATCTTGGCTATTGTAAATAAAGCTACAATGAACTTCAGGGTGCATATCATATGGTAATTCTGTTCGTATTTTTTTAAAGAATCTCCATACTGTTCTCCATAGTGGCTCATAAATTTACATTCCCACCAACAGTGTAAGAGAATTCCCTTTCTCCTCCTCTCCAATACTTTTTATTTTTTGTTTTATAATTGCCATTCTAACTGACATGAGGTGATATCTCATTGTGGTTTTGATTTGCATTTCCCTAATAATTAGTGGTGCTGAACATCTTTTTATGTGTCTGTTGGCCATCTGTATCCCTTCTTTGGAAAAATGCCTATTCAGATCCTCTGCCCATTTTTAAAATTAGGTTGTTTGATTTTGTTGTTATTGAGTTGTATGAATTATTTATGTATTTTGGATATTAACCCCTTATCAGATATGTGGTTTGCAAATATCTTATCCCATTTGCTAAGTTGCTTTTCATTTTTCTGATGGTTTCCTTTACTGTGTAGAAGTTTTTATGTTGACATAGTCCTGTTTGTTCATTTTGGCTTTTGTTTCCTTTGCCTGAGGAAACATATCCAAAAAGTATGATACTGCTAAGACCAGTCTAAAAGAGAATACTACCTATGTTTTCTTCCAGAAGTTTTACAGTTTCAGGTCTTACATTCATTTCTTTAATCTATTTTGAGTTGATTTTTGTGTGTTTTTTTTAAGATAGTGGTCTAGTTTCATTCTTTTGCATATGACTGTCCAGTTTTCCCAGCAGCATTTATTGAAGACACTGTCCTTTCCCATTGTATATTCTTGGCTCCTTTGTTGAAAATTAATCGTCCATATATGTATGAGTTTATTTATGGGCTCTCAATTCTGTTTCATTGATATCTGTGGGAGTTTTTCTGCAAATACTATGCTGTTTTGATTGTTATAGCTTTGTAGTATAATTTGAAATCTTGGAGTGTGATAACCCCCCAGTTTTCTTCTTTTTTTTCTGAAGATTGCTTTGACTGTTTGGGGTCTTTTGTGGTTCCACATAAATTTTAGGATTTTGGGGGTTTTATTTCTGTGAAAAATGTTGTTGAAATTTTGATGGGGATTGTATTGAATTTGTAGGTTGCTTTAAATAATATGGACATTTTAACAATGGTAATTCTTCCAATCCATAATCACAGACTATCTTTCCATTTCTTTGTGTATTTAGTTTTTTTCAACAATATCTTATAGTTTTGAGTGTACAGGTCTTTCACTTCCTTGGTGAAAAATTTATTTCTAGTTATTTTATTATTTTTGTTGCAATAGTAATCAGCATTGTTTTCTTAATTTCTTTTTCTGCTAGTTAGTTGTTAGTATATAGAAACATAACAGATTTTTGTATATTGATTTTATATTCTAGAATTTTACTATATTTGTTCTTTATTTCTAATAACAGGTTTTTGGTGGAATCTTGAGGGTTTTCTATATAGAAAATATGTCATCTGCAAATAATGATAGTTTTACTTCTTCCTTTCCAAGTTGGATGTCGTTTATTTCTTTTTTTGCCTAATTACTCTGGTCAGCACTTCCAATACTATGTTGAATAAAAGTGGAGAGAGTGGGCATCTTTGTCTTGTTCCTACCTTAGAGGGATAGTGTTCAGTGTTACACCATTGAGTATGATGTTAGCTGTGGGTTTGTCATATATGGACTTCATCATGTTGAGACACATTTCTTCTATGCCCATTTTATTGAGAGTTTTTATCATAAATCAGTGTTGAATTTTTCAAATGCTTTTTTCTGAATCTATTGAGATGATCATATGATCTTTATCTTTAATTTTGTTCATCTGGTATATCATGTTGGTTGGGTGATTTGTGGAAACATCCTTGAATCTCTGGAATAAATCCTACTTGATCACAGTGCATGATCCTTTTAATACGTTGTTGTATTCAGTGTCCCAATATTTTCTTGAGAATTTTGCATCTATGTTCATCAGAGATATTGTCCTATAATTTTCATTTTTGTGTGGGGTCTTTGTCTGGTTTTTGTATCAGGGTAATATTGGCCTTGTAAAATGAGTTAGGAGGCATTCCCATTCATTACATTTTTTAGAAGAGTTTGAGAAGGATAGGTATTAAATCTTTGAATTTTTGATAGAATTCACCAGTGAAGCTGTCTGGTCCTGGACTTTTGTTTGTTGGGAGGTTTTTGATCAGTGATTTGATTTCATTACTCGTAACTGATCTGTTCAAATTTTCTATTCCTTCATTATTGAGTTTTGGAAGGTTGCATGATTCTAAGAATTTATCCATTTTTTTATAGGTTGTCCAGTTTGTTGACAAATAGCTGTTTGTAGTATTTTCTTATAATTTTTTGTATTTCTATGGTATCCATTATAATTTCCTCTCTTGTTTCTGATTTTATTTATCTGAGCCTTCTCTCTTTTTTTCTTCATGAGTCTAGTTAAAAGTTTGTCAATTTTATCTTTTTAAGGAACAAGTTCTTAGCTTCATTGTCTTTTTTGTCTCTTGGGTTTTGTTTGTTCTTTTTTTAGTTCCTTTAGCTATAATATTAGATTGTGTGAGATTTCTCTTGTTTCTTGATGTAGGCCTATATTGCTATAGACTTCCCTCTTAGTACTGCTTTTGCTGCATCCCACAGATTGTGATATGTCATATTTTCATTTTCATTTGTATTCAGGTATTTGTTTATTTCTCCTTTGATTTCTTCATTGACTCAATAGTTGTCCAGTACCATGTTGCCTAGTCTTCACATACTTGTGATTTTTCCCGCTTCTTCTTGTATTTGATTTCTAGTTTCAGACCATTGTGGTCAGAAAGCATGCTTGATATGATTTAGATCTTAATTTATTGAGACTAGTTTTGTGTCCCAACATATGATCTACCCTTGAGGATGTTACATGACCACTTGAGAAGAATGTGTATTCTGTTGCACTGAGATGGAATGTTCTGTATAATTCTATAATTCTTTTCTGTATAAGTCCATATGGTCTCATGTTTCATTTAAGGCACTGTTGACTTTCTGTCTAGATGATCTATCCATTGATGTAAATAGGGTAATAAAGTCCCCTACTACTATTGTGTTGCCATCAAATTCTCTCTTTAGGTCTGCTAATAATTGCTTTATATATTTGGTGCTCCTATGTTAGGTGAATATATTATAATAACTATTATGTCTTCTTGATAATGTGACTCTCTTATCATTATATAATGTCCATCTTTGTTTCTTGTTACCTTTTTTGGCTTGACTCTATTTTGTCTGATATGAATACATGAGTATGGCTATACTTGCTTTCTTTTGGCTGCCATTTGCTTGGAGTATCATCTTCCATCCTTTCACTTTGAGATTATGTTTGTCTTTAGAGCTAAGATGAGACCCCTGAATGCAGCATATAGTTGGGTCTTATTTTTAATCCATACAGCCCCTCTATATCTTTTTTTTTTTTTTTCTTTTTGCGGTATGCGGGCCTCTCACTGTTGTGGCCTCTCCCGTTGCGGAGCACAGGCTCCGGACGCGCAGGCCCAGCGGCCATGGCTCACGGGCCCAGCCGCTCCGCGGCATATGGGATCCTCCCAGACCGGGGCACGAACCCGCATCCCCTGCATCGGCAGGCGGACTCTCAACCACTGCGCCACCAGGGAGGCCCCCTCTATATCTTTTGATTGGTGGTTTTCTATGATGTTTTTTTCAGTTTCTCTTTTTTTTGTTTCACATCTGTGCTCTAGATTTGTGTTTTGTGGTTACCATGAGGTTTATATAAAACATCTCATAGATAAAATAGTCCTTTTTCTGCTGATAGCATTGTGTCTTCATTTGCCTGTATGGATTCCATCCTTTTCCTCTTCCTCTTTTATGTTTTTGTTTTCTCAAAATTTCCCTTTTTATGTTGTACGTTTGTTAAAAAATTAAAGTAGCTATGGTTATTTTTACTGTTTTTTTTTCCTTTAACCTTTATGCTATAATTAAGTGGTTAACAACCTATTCTGAGATAGAGCTTCAAATTTATGATTCTGTCTATGTAACACATTGTTCAAAAGTTTTGTATACTTTTGCCTTTTTGTTTCAGGTAGAAGAGCTCCTTTCAACATTTCTTATAAAGCAGGTATAGTGGTGATGAACTCTCTCAGCCTTTGTTTGTTTGGTAAAGCCTTTATTTCTCCTTCACATTGAAGGATAACTTTGTTGGATAGAGTATTCTCGGCTGACAGTTTTTATCTTTTAATATTTTGAGTATGTCATTCCAATCTCTCCTGGCCTGTAGAGCTTCTCCTGAGAAATCTGCTGATAGCCTAATGGGGGTTCCTTTATAGGTTACCATTTCCCCATCCCAGTCAGCCTTTAAAATGATATCTTTGGGGGGCTTCCCTGGTGGCACAGTGGTTGAGAGTCTGCCTGCCGATGCAGAGGACACGGGTTTGTGCCCCGGTCCGGGAGGATCCCACAGGCCGTGGAGCGGCTGGGCCCGTGAGCCATGGCCGCTGAGCCTGTGCTCCGCAATGGGAGAGGCCACAGCAGTGAGAGGCCCACGTACCACAAGAAAAAAAAATTATATCTTTGCCATTGACTTTTGATAGTATTAATATAATGTGTCATGAAGAAGGTTATTTTGCATTGAGGTAATTAGGTGTTCTTTTAGCTTCATGAACTCGTATATCCAGTTCCTTCCCCAGGTTTGGGAGCTTCTCAGCTATTATTTTTTTAAATAAATTATCTTCTCCCTTCTCCCTCCCTTCTCCTTCTGGGATACCCATTATCTTTATGTTGCCCTTCTTAATGGAGTCAGATAGTTCTTGTAGAATTTCCTTATTTTTTTATATCTTAATTCTCTCCCTCTCTTTTATCTGTATCATTTCTATACTTTATCTTCAAGCTCACTAATTCTCTTCTACATGGTCTGCTCTGTAAGAACTTTTTGTCCTTTCTATTCTCTATGACTGTCTGGTGGGGCATAAATTCTTCAGGAAAGTTTAAAAATACTGTTATTGGTCACTTACAGATTGGTAGTATGAGGTGTTTCATGGACTAGTTCTCTAGTGAAATAACCCAGAATTAGTGAAAATTGTATTAAAAAAATTAACATTTCCAAGAATTATCCCAAGGACTTAAGAAAACTAAGAAACATGTATTGAAGAAAATATACTAAATCTCAGTGAGAAAAGTAAAAATCTATTGTACTTGAGCTATTACCTGAACCCTTCTTCCCTGCCCTCAGTCAACATGATGAAAGCTCTAATCCTGGCAGGTATAATCAAGAAGATGGTACTCCCTCTCTCTCAAGCTCACAGAGAAAGGCTATGTTATCTTCATAGGTTGGGCAGGTCACCAGCATTTCTTATAACCCCAAGTTCCATGATACTGAGATAAATTCCAGACAAGTGCAACCGAGAGATTTAGGGCTCACTTTTCCCACCCAGTTCCTACTTATAGAGAAGAAGCTATACTTCATGTGTGACATAGAATACAGGGGTCCCAATTACTCTAACTCTAGCTTGCTAGTATAACAGTTATGTTCCAGAAGAGGCAAGCCAAGAAGACCAGAGGTTATCACCTCCTCCCATTGTGCTGCTTATAAAGAAGAAATGTCACTCTGAGAAAAGTAGGACACTTTTCTATAACCAGCTCTGGAGTAGTGGTTCAGAGACTTTGCTCAAGAGGAGAAGTAGGCAATAAGAACAGAGAGCTCTGAAGCTCTTCCCAAGGGAACTGACTTTATTTGGAAGAGTATTAAAAGTTAAAAGCCTTAACAGTGCTCTCAAAAACAATGGAGATTTTGGTAGTAAGTAATTAAGAGGAGGCTGACAGCCCTTGCTAAATCATAGGCCAGCTAGTTTACCAGAGAGAACCAGAGAAAGAGACAACTAAGAAGTCTTCCTGGAGACATAACCTATCTAAGAGACTAGCCTTAAAAACTAAATCAGAAAAGGAACTTGAATTTAATTTTATCAGATTGTGGACCAATTTATGCCCCAGGGCACTGATGAAACAATACTGCAATCAGACAGCAATTAATAGAGCCTAAATCTGAGTATGATACCAATAGAAGCAGCTGGCTCAATAGAGTGATCAGGACATGACACAGTCAAAGAGAACCCTGCTAAAGAATCATCCAGTGTGACTACATAGGTGAGTTTTTTCCCCTCTGAGAAGTGATGTCAGAGGCTGCACACTGTGGGGAAAATAGACTTCATGAAAATAGTCAAGCAAAGTCTTTGAAAGAATAAACAAGCAAACAGCAGCAACAAGCTCTGGAGGAGAAGAGAGAATCCACACAGTTTATTACCCAGTATTCAGTTTAAAATTTTGAGCCACGTAAAGCAACAGGAAAATGTGACCCATATACAGGGGGAAAAAAATCAGGAAACAGAAATTGCCTGTGAAAGGGCCCAGATCTTGGATATAACAAAGGCATCAAATCAGCCATTAAAAATATACTAAGCATAGGCTTAACAAAATAAACAAAGGTATCATGACAATGTCTCACAAAAAGAGAATGTTTATTAATAGACAGATATTATAAGATTAATAGAAATTAAATTATAAAATTATAACAAAGAACCAAAAGGAAATTATGAAGTGAAAAGTATAATAAATAATATAAAACTAAAAATTTCCCTAGAGGGGCTCAACAGTAAATTTAAGCTGACAGAAAATAAATAGAAATCTTAAAGATAAATAGAGAGATTTTATAATCCAAAGAACAGAGAGAAAAGAATAAAGAAAAATAAACATCCCATAGAGAAATGTGGGACACCATTAAGTACCTGAGTACCAGAAGGAAATAAGGATGAGAAAAGAGCAGAAAATATTCAAAGAAATAATGAGTAAAAGCTTCCCAAATGTGATGAAAATCTTTAATCTGCACATTCAATAAGCTAAATTAACTCCAAAGAGGTAAATACAAAGTGATTCACAACCAAGACACACCATATTAAAAACATAGAAAGCCAATGACAAGCAGAAAATCTTGAAAGCAGCAAGAGAAAAAGGACTTGTCATGTACAAGGGAACTCCAATAAAATGAACAGCTAATTTTTCATCAGAAACAATAAAGGCCAGTATACAGTGGGATGGAAGCAGTGAGGGAAAAAAAAAAAAAAGAATCTCATATCCAGCAAAGATATGTTTCAGGAGGAAGGCAAAATAAAGGCTTTCTGAAATAAACAAAAACTGAAAAAATCCATCTCTACTAGGCATACCTTACAATAAATACTAAAGGAAGTTTTTTAAGTCTGAAAGAATGTGACTCAGAGAGTAACTGGAATATATATATAAACACACATAGAGGCATAGGTAAAGATAATGGCAGAATTATTCAATACAATATATATGTCATCATATATATATGATGTAATTTAAGTAATTTAAAAAGTAATTTTGTAAAACAATATGAATATTATTGTATTATTGGGATAGAGTAGATAGAAATATATTTGATAATAAGGGCACAAAGGAGGTACAAAAGAGCACAGTTCTATTGGATTAAGAAAATGACATCAGACAGTAACGTGAATCCAAAGGAACAGATTTTAAAAATCCAGAAAGGTAAATAAAAATGTTAATATAACAAACTTTATAAATACATGCTTGATCTCCTTTTTCTCTCAACTTCTTTAAAACCATAAAAGTATAAAAGTATATAAATTATTATAACAATAGATTGTTGGGTTTGGAACATGCATAGAAGTAAAATGTACAATGATAACTACACAAAAATTGCGAAGAAGGAATAGAGCTATACAGAAAGTCCCCTACATACGAACCTTCAAGTTGCAAACTTTCAAAGATGTGAATGTGCCCAGAGAAAGGACAAAGAGAGACAAGAGGAAAAAGTAACTGAAGAACCGAAGATTCATGATGCAGGAAATGGCAAGGGGATTTTCTTTATTTGAAGAGGCACTGTTTGTTAGTTTTTGAGGCACAGGACCCAAATGTAGAATGGTACATGAAGGTTGCAGCAGCCATTCAGAATGCATCCAGTACAACCATGTCATCTATGAGGAGACAAAAAGAGCTACTATCCAGACATCACTGGATCATTTTTTCAAGAGAGTAGATAGAATTGAATCCAGCAAGGAATGAGAACCTGTGCCATCAAAGTCAGTTGTGAGTGAAATTGCAGCTTGCACTCCATCTCCCATTGCTGACGATCCTTCAGCTCTACCATCTCCCACCTCCTGTCACTCCTCCAGTCAGTAACTCTTCTTGCCTGTTCACTCTATGCCAGCCTCTGTATGCCAGCTGTTGTACTGTACTACTGTACTTTTCAAGGTACTGGACTGTAAGATTAAAAATGTTTTCTTTATTTTTTGTTTGTCTTTTATGTATTATTTGTGTGAAAAGCATTATAAATCTATTATAGTACAGTACTATATAGCCGATTGTGTTAGCTGTGTACCTAGGCTAACTTTGTTGGACTTACCAACAAATTGTACTTATGAATGCACTCTCAAAATGGAATTCATTCATATGTAGGGGAGTTACTGTATAAAGTAAGTTTCTGTGTCTCACCATAAGCAGTATAAATCAAAAGCATATTTTGATAAGGAAGCTGCATATAGTAATTTCTAGCTCAGTAACTAAGAAATTAACTCCAAAAGTCGAGAAAAAAATATATTAAAGAAATTGAAATGTTACACACTAGAAAATACTTGCTTAGTACAAGGAAGAATAGATGAATAAAAAAGACAAGATTTACTGAAGGCAAAAGTAATAGACAAATTCAACTATATCAATAATAGTATTAACTGTGATTTGATTAGAAAATCTGATCAAAAGACAGAAATTGTCAGATTTGATAAAAAACAAGATCCACCAATATGCATTCCACAGGAGACACAGTTTAGATTTAAAGATAGAAATAGGTTGAAATATCAAAAAGGTAATAAAAGACTTGGACAACATTATACACCACACAGACTTGACCAACACTTAGAAAACACTCCAACCAAAAACAACAGAATGCAATTATTTTCAAGGGAACATAGAATATTCTCCAGTAGAGAATATTCTAAAAGAATTTTCAATACATTTAAAAGAATTAAAATCATACAAAATATGGTCTATGACTACAATGGAATGAAATTAGAAATCTGTATCAGGAAGAAATTTTGGAAATTCACAAATATTTTGGAAATTAAGCAACAGAATTCTAAATAGCCAATAGGTGGGAAAAGAAATCAAAAGAGAAATTATAAAATACTTTGAGAAGAATGAAAATGAAAATACAACGTTCCAAAAATTATGAGATGCAGCAAAAATCTTGCATAGAAGGAAAAATTATAGCTATAAATGCCTACATTAAAAAAGGAAAAATATATGTCAAATCAACAACCGAGGCTCCCCCCTTAAAACACTGGGGTGGGGGGAAGAGCAGACTAAACTTAGAGCAAGTAGAAGTAAGAAATAATAGAATAATAGTAGAAATGTAGAAGTAAGAAATAATAGAATAATAGTAGAAATGAATAAGAAAGATTATGAAAACCAGAGAGAAAATAAATCCAAAAGTTAGGTCTTTAAAAAGATCAACAAAATGGACAAATTTTTAGTTAAGCTAAAAAAGAAAAAGGGATTTTATTTATTTAAATGTCCTTAAATATTTTATCCTGCACTTATACATTTAGCATGTTATATTCTACTTTTAAGTAAATTGATTGTCTAATAGACAGACCATCTCAAGTACTTATGGAGTTATTATAAACATAAAAATTTAAACATAATATAGTCAATCTTAATTTCTCATTAAATACCAATATTTTTTTACAAATTTAGGAAAATCATGTTATCCTGTTATAAAAAATTCACAATTACTCAGTGACAAGTTTTTAATTGTAATCACAAGTCCTATCTGTTAGGAAATTTAAATTGGCAAATTATACTCTTAAAATGCTAAATTCTCTTAAATGTTACAAGTACTCAAAATACCAAAAATTCACAAATTATTTCCAAGTATAAAACTATGAATACTATGGATTTGATTTAATCATCTTCTTAAAATGTAATGTTAAATCTTCCCAATATTAAATATGATAATTCACAAAAGACTCAATTTTGTGTTTTCAAGAAATTTAGGTTTATTATCCAATGCAATTTGGGGTTTCCTTCCCTAATAAGTTTGGGGTTTGCTTCTCAACTAGCTGAGGCTACATAGCAACCACAGATTTGGGTTGGTTGTATTGATGCTGACCTGCAGGGCTATTTTTCTTACCAGAGTAAGAGACAAGTAAGTTTAGTCACACTAAACATACAAGTAGGTCTAGTCTTACTAAACCATCATGCCCTTTAAAAGGAGTAGTCTCACAATCCACCTTCCTGAAAGAAAATATACACATTATCTAATACTCAAGCACAATTATGTTCTTAACCTATTACAGTTTCCATTCCTTGACTGGATCCAATGAATCTAGTGCTCCTATATCCATGTCTGAATTATTTTCATAAACTTCTTGTCTGGAAAATCCAGAACTCTTTATAGATATTTATATATGTAAATAACATACAATATGATTCTGAATGTCTATCATGGCCTTGTCTACATATATCTATGTTTACAGCAGTATTATAACCTCTTACTACTCATTCGTTTAACAAATTCTTAAAAAGCACATACTAAGCCCATACTAAGCCCTAGGCAATTATCATATCATGCTCTAATTATGTATCCACATGTTAGTTTCCAGCATAGCAACCACATTTTAGTCAGTTTGCAAGTAACACAATGCCTGGCAGGCAGTAGGCACTAAATGCATGGAGGCTTTAAAGAATTGCATGATATATATGGCAGGTACTTTGCTTCTCTTACTCCTTCACTCTCTTCCTTGACATGAAACAGAAACAACCACCTCAATAAAAACAACTATAAAAAACTTTATTCTTTTTATTAATACATCCCAATCATTTTGAAACACCATATTTCAGGTGTTAAAAATCTGAGATATAACAGTTCCTGTCTTATATAGTTTCATATCTACAAATTGCTTAAAACAGTGCTTGACACATATTAGGTATATAACATATTAGGTATATAGCAAGCATTAGATATTTTGATGATACAAAGAAGAACAACAGAACCCAATCATCTCTGTTTCCAAATACTGTACAGTCTTAAGTGAATTAATCGAAATTTTGAAGTCATTCAATATCATCCATTGAAGCACTAGCACTGTCCATGGTACTAGTGATTCAAAGATGAAAGGATCAGTTTTTGCCTTCAAGAGGTTCCCAGTCTCTCCCACTCAGAAATCTTCACTATCTCTTCACACCCTACAGTTTACTTGGAATACAAGTTAAGCAAACTGGATGGAACACTAGTTTGCAAGCTTATGTTACAAAAGGCTGATGTATAAAACTGTCAACTGCTGCCTAATTCTGCCCCACAATTATTAGCTTCTTTCTGGGCATTGTTCATGCTGTATTTTCTGCCTTGAATACCACTCTATCTCCACCAATTTAAATCTTTAATGTCTGAATAAAATGCAACTTGAAATTTTAGATCCTAATATAACATACTCTCTCCTTTCTCTGAACCCCGTGTAATACTGTACATCTCTCTGGTAGCATTTAATTCATCCTGATTTGCATTATGGCAATTTGTTCTCCCTACTTGACCTTGCTTCTTTGTGTTTTATTTATTTCTGCAACCTCTAGGAGTTCTCCATAATGCCTTGAATGTTGTATTATTCAATAAATATTTTTTTAAAATAAATAAGCTGAATTTTCTCTTTGGAGTGACTTTTTGGACATGTACATCAAACCTATCAGTCAACTTGATAAAAACTAGTTACAGCAAAACCAATTAGTTTTATATACTTATTATATGGCCTCTTAATATAGGTTGGATCCTATCAGTGTGTCACTACCAAAAGGATGAGAGATGAGGGAGAATGATGGAGAACTAAGCTTACTTGAGCATATACTGTATGCCAGGCATATTATTCTACATTCTACTCTGAATAACCTGTGTTTCACAGATAAAATATACAAGATAAAAGAGAGGTTAACTAACTTGCCCCAAATCACATAGCTAGTGAGTATGGAAGGCAGCAAATGACAACTAGGTCTGTGCGATTTAAACTCCATGTGTTTTGGGTTGATTGTTTGGTCTCCATCTCCTCTTTCTTCTCATTCAACATAAGGCCTGCATTCAAAAATGTTGATGTGGATACTTGAATCAATATGCAATAGAGAAAATTATCAGATCATTTAAGAATCACTCCAAAAGATAAAAATTAGTGAACATTGTTAATGATTCTTCACTTCAAATCTGTTTTATTTTAATTAAATGGAACTGTCATTTTCAAGTCTACTGCTTTCGACACAATACACTTACAGCCAGAAGATATATGTATGTGGAAAGAAAATATTTTTGCTGGGCCCATTGTTGATTCATCTAATATTAGCCCATGAATAGCTCTTCTTTTGTTATCCCAGTAAAAATAAAGTGTACCAAAGTAAAGAATAGTTGAAAAGGAAGTGATAAAACACAGAACATAACCTAATTTACCAGTACAAAAAAAAAGCCATTATAAAGTACACTTAGAGCAGTGTTATACCCTGAAATATAAAATGCACATTTATTCCTTTTCCTCAAGACACCTAAGTGATACAGTACATGTACTGTGAAAATAACAGAAAAAGAAAAGCACTTATTCCACTTTCTTTTCTTAAGTGGCATGCTTTCTAGAAACTCCTCTCTGTAGTACCTTCAGAAATATTTACTGCATGGAAGAGCATTATATGCTCATTTGATGATTACAGAATACTGGTAAAAGACTAATTTGAGATGAAGAAGTACAAAGAATATGTACAGAGAAAAAGTCATGTAAAACATTAACACATAGGGAAAATGCATTATCTTAGAGCAAATAATGCACAGTTAGAGCTCAAAAAATCTCTTATACCAACACTCTCCTTCACCACACCAAGCACTAAGGGATTTAAGAATGCAGTAGTAAGATTCATTCAGGCACAGCTTGGCACACCAGAGGTGAAATTTTTTTCTGAGTTTTTACCTGGGGTTATTGTACACTTCTTGATGCCAAAAAGCAGGAAGCTAGCTTAAAATGTTAAGTGAGAAATATATGAGTGTCGAGTCTTTCTACTTCAAACTTACTCCATTAATCCCTTAGAACTCAATGTGTTTTAAATGTAATAGAGGTTAAACGGGTGTTATATATTATGTTTTATATATATATATATATATATATATATATATATATATATATATGTTAATCTATGAGTCAAATTTTCTGTGGCTTCCAGTAAGACAGATGTTCTCTGACTCCTTCAAAAGTTCTAAAATAAATGAAAAGGAAGACCTGTAAAATTGTCACGTGGAATGAACATGTGAAACAATAAAGCCATTAAAATTATGGAGGATAAACTATCGTCAAGATGTTGGGAAAGGAGCAGAAGAACAACATCTAACACAACAAAAACATACAATAAAAATGTGGCTTTATAATGTGTTTGTATATTAGGGTATGCCTACCTTGTTCACTGTTTTTGCCCAGCCCTTAGCCTGATTCTGGCATATAAGGGGTACTCAGTAAAGATTTTTTAAATGAATTAGTGAGTGTGCCACAATCCAGAATTCTGGGCATTATATCTAGGCTGTTCTCAAATTTTTATACCTCAAGTTATATAAATAAAATACAAGCCAATATATTTTTATGTTTTTCAAGTGAATTTTTTTAGCATAACCTATTTGGAATATACATGACAAGGGAATTATAGCTTGAAAAGGTTTTCTTACTTTATGGACTGATCCAAAAAGGAGGGTTCTTCCAAAGACCTATTTCTAAATGGAGGGAAACATAACAATGACTTATTCTGTGCCATGTATTTTGCATGTATTATTTCCTTTAACCATCCATTTTTTCTCTAAACTAGCTATTATCATTCTCTATTTCATAGAGAAGGGAACTGAGACTTAGAGAAGTTAAATAACTTGTCCAAGGTAAAAAGCCAGTAAATGTGACTATTGAGCTTTAAACAGTGTGTATGGATCCAAAACTTACACTCTTTAACCATTAGAGCAGAGTGTAGAGATGACATCTTGTAAGACAAAACAAAGCCACTTTAAATCAAGAGAAACTGCCCCTTAGTAGACAACTCTTAGCCAAAGATTACTTTTTCTTGATGTCTTCTGTTTTAAAACAGCAATAAGTTTACAGTATTTATAAAAATGTTACTAAAATTGATAAGTATAGTAAGAAATTTACATTGCACTCTCTAGCATGTGCAAATTAGATCTTATCCAGTTTTCCAGTTGTTTTGCACTTGAGGATATGTGGAAGAATCTATTTTCCAAATGCAGCCATACAAGGGTAGATAAATAGATAGATGATAGATAGATAGATAGATAGATAGATAGATAGATAGATGATAGATTGATAGGTAGATAAAGTTATCCCATCCAACCTGCTCTTCCAGTCATGTGATGTTGACACATCTCTATCAAGAGATGAGGTCTGTTTTTCTTCTCTTAAACCTTAAACATGGGTGGAACTTTGTAACTGTCTCTACTAACAGAATGTGACAGAAATAAAGCTGTGCAACCCCCAAGGGGAGATTAAAAAAGCAATATGTCCTCCATCTCACTCTCTCAGGATGCTTCCCATTGAAACTAGCCATCTGTTATTAAAACAAGCAAAGAAAAACAGACCACATGGAGAAGTCCCATGTGGGTGTGCCAAGCAACATTTTCATCCCAGCCTCCAGCCAACATCCAACATCAACAATCAGACTTACAGAAACAGGTCCCTTCAGATGATTCCAGTCCCTAGCCTTTGATTCTCCCAGCTGATACTCTAGGTAACATAGACGAGAGAGAAGGTATCTCTATTGTGCCCTGCTTGAATTTCTGACTTACAAAAACCATAAGCAATAAGAAGTGATTACTGTTATTTTAAATCACTAAGATTTGGGAGGTAATTTGTTATATAACAATACAGAAGAGAAACCAAGTTTTTCCTTAAGCATAATTTTCTACAAATAAAAACTAATCATGAAAATGTTAGGTGTTCAGATGCTCATAAAATATCTCTAGATATATTAACCAAACCTACCTTTGAACCTGGATAAACAAAGCTTATTGTATAACAAAACTATACTATGGGAATAGGGCTAACATATTACAGTGGAAAATAGAGGGCTCTTTGGTCAGACTATCTAGATTCAAATCTTAACTCCATCACTAACTGACTATGTGACTTTGAGAAATTTGCTTTCATCATCAATTTGCATTTCATCATCAATAAAGTGGGAATAACAGTAATAACTACAGTTATTACAATAGTTCACTCCCTCTATCACAGCCATAAATCACTTCCACCTAATAAATCCTTATTTTTAAAGTGCCACACAGCTTTGGAAGGTAAAATAATCTGAGAAAACTTCATAACTTGAGAGTGCTTATATACAGACACGTCATATATGATATATATATATATGTTTTCCTGTGTATTAGTATATACGTGTGTATATATAAACATACACACATATCTGTGTATATATGTGTTTGTAGTGTGTGTGTGTGTATATATATATATAGAGAGAGAGAGAGAGACACACAGAAAATTCTGTGCTACTACATATATGTGTGTGTGGGGGAGTTACATACATAAACCACAAGGATAGAGTGAATGGAAGATTAGGAATATTGTAGCCATGAAAATGGACCTCTCAGGTCTTCTACTGTGGGGAGCATCAATGACCAACAGCTCAGCTGCTGCACTCTGAATCTACCATTGCATTTATTCTGAGACCACATTTCCCATAAGTTGCTCCTGGCCAAGGAGTGATCTTTGAAGGAATTCTAATGTAGATCAGGTCCTGGGAGATGTGGACTTCTCTGACAGGTGACTTTGGCTTGATCAATCCCATCAACTCTACTGAATTCTCTAAAATTGCATTGCTACCTAAGGCTCTTCCACTCAACTTTCCTTCCTTTCCTCTCTCTTTCCAAAGTATCTGACCTGCAAAACAGTCTGACAGATCTCCCAACCTCCCTCAAGTCCCTTTCCACTTTTCCTCACTGGTACTTCCTATGAGGAGTAGTATGTTTCTGACACATCTAAACCATCTTGGTGTCTGCCTCTTAGAGGACCTCAAACTAACACAAGCAGTAAGAAAGGGCAGAAGACTTCAGAAAAAGAAAAGAATACAGTTTTAACTCACTCAGCAAAATTAAACTAAGTTCTAAAAACTAAAATCTAAAAGCCTGCATAAGAATGACAAAGAGATACAAGCCAATTCAGGGCACACAACCATTGAAATGTGCACAAGTTATAGCCATGAGGTATCAGAGAAGATAATAGTTAGGATGTGACTGAAGCAAGACCATTGGTTGAAAATCTAACTAAGGGAACTTTGTCTAAGTCCCATCTCCATACTTACAACCAGAAGAATTCCCCTCCCTCTCCCCCAAAGAGAGCATGTGTGTGAGGCACTGAATTGAGAATGAAGAGGAGAAGATATTTTAGAAATGATCTCTATTTAATCTCCCCAAACTGATTAACAGTGTTTCCCACACAGTTGAAAGAAAGAGAAAGAGGGAAAAAGACCAACAGACAGATGTGAGAGGGGTTAGATAAGGGGGGAGATAGGGAAGGAGGGAAAGAGGGAGGGAGAGGAGGGAGGGAGGGAGGAAAAGAAGGGAGGAAGGGAAGAAGGGAGGAAGGGGGTGGGGAATGTACTAAGTTTGGCAGATCCAGCAAATCAAAATGTAGGATGTCCAATAAAATTTTAATTTGAAATAAGCAATGATGTTTTAGTATAATATATTACATGCGATGTTTGGGACAAACTTCTATGAAAAGAGTATTTGTTATTTGAAATTCAAATTTAACTGGTGTTCTGTATTTTATCTTCAACTTTATGAGTTACATCACTGAAAAATTTCAAAGCACCAAAAATAAAGGGAAGACCTTAAAATTTTCCAGAAAGAAATATATAAGAATTAGGAATAGAAATGGTGACTGATTTTCCAAAAGCAATCACAAGAGATAAACAAAAATTGAGCCATGTGTTTGAAATTCTGTGGGAAAAATTATTTTCATCCTAGAATTTTATGCCCTGACAAATTGAGTTAGGATATATTCTCAGACATGTGAAGTCTCAAATTATACCTCCCATAGCCATATGATATAAATTGAGCATTGATCTAAATAAAATTGTAATATAACCACATTGGATTTTCTGGGTAAGTAAGAGAAATTGGGGGCATCACGAGGCATAGAGGGATAGAGTGCTGCAAACTGTGATATCCAGCATTTTTGAGGAATTCCAGTGGCTCTGCCTCCTGGTGTTCATTCCTTCAGGTAACTGCCTATTGCATTGCACTGATGTTTTTCGGTATGACCAATAGAATGGGGCAGAAATTATGGTATGTCATGCCCAAGATTAGGTTATAAAAAATTACAATATCTTTGTAACCCAAGAAAACCTGTGCCTATGTGCATGCTCTGGGTATAACCAGCTGCTATGATTTTGAGGATACTCAGAGCTTTGAGGGTCCTGTGAAGTGGCCCATGTGGCAAAGAACTGAATCTTCTTTCCAATAGCCCCATGAATGGGGCTTCTTGGAATCAGCTTGTCCAGCCCCAGTCAACATCTCAGCTGCATCTTCATGAGAGACCCTGAGCCTTCATGAGAGACCCTGAGCCAAAACCAAACAGCTACATGGGTTCCCGGATTCCTGACCCTCAGAACCTGTGAGATAATACATGTCTGTTGTCTTAAGCTACTAAATTTTGGGAGAGTTTGTTACAAAGTAATAGATGCCTAATATAAAAGGTAACAAGGCAAAATCCTAATCTTTCAAAATAGAAAGTCAAAAAGAACAGTATAGGTTCATTTTTTAAATTTTTGTTAGTATGAACACCCAAAGAAATATCTAAAAGATTATAAAGTAGTTTTATCTGTAGAGAAGGACTCTAGATCTGTGGAAGGAGAAAGGCAGATGGTTATGATTTTTATTATAATTCTTTTTTTATCACTCCTTATTATAAGGGGTGAATGGATGTTTATAGTAAATGGATGTTCATTTGCTACAGAAAATGTAGTTGCTCAATAAAATGATTTTGTTTAACCATTTAGTACGGGTAAATTAGCTCTTACTCCGGTAAGAAATCCACACTCACACTCTGAAAAAACAAAGTAGAAATAAGCATATCTTCTTTATAGCTGTATATATGACAAAATTAGGTGTTCAGTAGATGCTAAGTATTACTACTGTTTTTGCCTTTCATACTATTATTTTGCACTATGCAAAGTGAGGCTTAACTCCCCATCCTACTGGCTCAAGGGGAGAGGAAAACAGAGTTGAATTCTGAATGAACTAAGTAGGGTAATTTTAAAATTTTGTTTTAAAAAGATTGTCTCTGTATTATCAAGACAATACTTTCTCTTTCTTTCTTTTTTTTTTTTCTAGTTTTCGATCACTTAGGTCACCTTTCCCCTCCATCAGCATAGATAATTGAGTTGACTCCATGTTTGGTTGAACCAGCAGTAGGGATCTAACAAAATGAGTTATTATCTTTCTCTCTGGATCCTTGCTGAAACAGTGTGTTGATTCCCTGTCTTCCTATTGGACAGTGCGGCTCTGAGGCCAGTTTGGATAATGAAATAAAAATTCCACATGTCATTTCAGAAGTGATACCACTAATACTATTTTAGTACAAATAACAACAACATGACTTTTAAGCACCCCAGCTAGAACATTACATCCCACGTCAGTTTATTGGCTGACTTCAGACGAACAGCATATAGATACCAATATCTCTGACATTTCGTTAACAAAAGGTGTGTTGAAAGATTGTTCAAAGATTTCTTTGTAAAATGCACATATCCCTGGAAAGCATATTACTCTAAGACAGGAATCCCCAAACCTAAAAATTATATGATCACTGCTGAAGAAAGAAGGTACTAGTGGTAAATGTACTGACCATTACAGTGGAAGAAGGATATTGAACTAGCTGTAATCAGAAATACAAGAGGAACAGAGATTTCCAAAACTACAAATAACCAAGCACACCCCATCTTGTATTCTAATTAGGTAGATTTTTAATGTGGGCAAGATACTTTCTTTTTCCCCACAAAATATCCTCTTTTGAAATTGTAAAGAAAAGGATTCATTATGAGCTGGGAGACCAGGATCAACTGTTTGAAGACCTGGGATATAATACAAATACACACATCAAAATCATGCCTTTGTTAAAAGGCTTCTCCCAACACCATGCAATTCTGGTTCACTCCCACTACCACAGCTGTACATCACTTTCACCCAATAAACCCTAATCTTTAAAGTGCCACACAGCTTTGAAAGGTAAAGCATATAATCTGAGAAAACGTCATAATTTGGAATGTCTATGCTTTATTTATTCCCACAAAGGCTTTTCTCATATGGAAGTTTACAGGTAGTCTGAGGCCCTGTAGATCTCCCAAAATACTATATGTTGCTCTTGCAGTTCATTATGGCAGACAGGCCATGCTTCCTTATCTCTTCTCCCTCTAAAGGCACAATTAAAATGACCAGTCAGGGTCAGAAATGTCCCTCTGTTATCTCTGGGATCTTTTTCCCACGTTCCTGCAGAGTGCAACTTCAAAGTCACACTGCAAGAGGCAGGAATAAAGAGCAAGAAAAAACTGAGAACATTTTTTAAATCAATCTATTATAGTTATTTGATTATTTTTGAAAAGGAAATAAATACCCGAGAATCCACCATCTAAAAGAACAACTAGTACTTTGGCAACAACATTTGTCTAACAATATGGTTTCCCCATTATACTACTGCCCTATTCTCTAACCCAAAGTAACCATCACCCCAAATCCCATGTTCATCTTTACCTGGCATCTATTTTTATGTATTTTTACTGCATTTATAAAATTAATATATTTTTTAATTTTTTTAGCTTTAGCATGCAGTATTTAATCTTTCAGAACTTTTTTCATTTACTATTATGTTGCTAATGATCATTCATATAGTTGCATGCCACTGTAACTCATTCATTTCAAACTGCTGTATAATAAATATTCTAATATGTGACTTCATTTTACTTCCATATTTGCTTTTTGACATGTTACCCCTAAAATCATCATTAAGATCTGTAAATCACTCTTAGTAACTTCAATATTTCAATGTGAAGCACATTCTGGGATAAGGTCTTTCAACCAAACATTACCTGATTCTCTCGACAAGTAAGTATGTGGGAATGACTGACTTATTTACTCTCCATAAAAACACTCCCACAAAAGCTCAGGTGAAAAGAGCTGTTCATTGTGTCTCCCTTTCATTAAAAACAACAATAACAACAATAAAAATAGGCAAAACAAATCAATTTTTAAGCAACACAGTGATTTCAATATTAGTTTGTCTTTTGTTAGAAAAAAAAAAGTTACTTAACAATCTCTACTTCTTGAAATGGGGCTTCAGGCTTAAATAGCTGGATCATTTTTTAATGGAGCCCACTGTATGAAAGCTTTATAGTTTGTAGGCAATGCATTTATGAGCATACAACTATGAGCTGCTGTTTCTCGAATGACAGGCATTAAAAAGCTGTACCAACCTCCTGCCAGGGCAGGACCAGTTCCAGATGATCCCATGTGCCAGTGGGCAGTGTGACTTAGTGTCCTGAATACACAGGATTGGAGAACTAGTCTTGCTAATCTTGGAGACAAAACAAGGTCCCACCAGACCTTTTGATAAAATTGATTAGCATTTCTCTCTGCCTTATCCTGTTAATTGAGATTTTACAAGCTATCATATTGGCCATTATTATAGAAAGCAGGACAGAGCCTTGGCTCTTAGGCCCTTTTCCTTCCCTCCAAATTACTGTATTTACAGAAATAACGGGCTGCAGTACGTAGGACACTGCACTCTTCACATACTTCTTACTAGGCCAAGTGTGTTTCACATTCCTTGAGGCAGGTACTATTTCTCTAATTATAATTTTACACTAATGATGTTCTGTGTATAGTGAGGGGGAGGAGGTCAAAGAGGTTTGGGGAAATTCAAGGAGCAGTTCTGAGCAGATTGTATAGCATAGGGCAAGTACACACAGCCTGGGAGTTGAAAATCTGGGGCTATGGCCTTGTCAGCAGTGTCTAGCTGCATGAGGTCCAGGAAAGCACTTATCACTAGATTTTGCTTTCTTTAATGGAAAATCTGTAATGAATGGGGCTGGGTTCAGTGGGATGATTCCTTTCTTTTCTTTTTCTTGAGACACTGTACCTACAGACTATTTGACCTTCCTTCAGACCCTTGAACATGAAATGCTCCTTCTCAGAGCCTTCAGAGATGTTGCTTCATCTAACTGAAGTAGCCCCAAACTCTTCTCTCCCACTATTCCCTCACACAGCCCTTCCCATAGTTAACCCCTACTCATCCATCAGATCGCAGTTCAGCAAGCACTTCTTAAGGAAAGATTTCCCGACTTGCCCTTAGCTACGTGCTCCCATAGCACTGTCCTTCCCCTTCATTACACTTACTATACTTGTGGTTAAATGATCACTTGTCTCATGGTGACCTACTCAGCTAGAAATCAAGCTGAGGGCAGTGGTCACATGTCTAGATTTGCTTTCATGCTTTGCATATAATAGCCATGTGATAAATGTTTACAGAATAAAGTAGTACATGTACATACACTAGAGAATTTTATATAAAAGTTTAGAACATTTACAGAATTTCTAGTATCTATATACTTTTCAATAAGAATCCCTGGTGAGGGCTTCCCTGGTGGCGCAGTGGTTGAGAATCCGCCTGCTAATGTAGGGGACACGAGTTCGAGCCCTGGTCTGGGAGGATCCCACATGCCACGGAGCAACTAGGCCCATGAGCCACAACTACTGAGCCTGCGCATCTGGAGCCTGTGCTCTGCAACAAGAGAGGCCGCGATAGTGAGAGGCCCGCACACCACGATGAAGAGTGACCCCCACTTGCCACAACTAGAGAAAGCCCTCACACAGAAACGAAGACCCAACACAGCAAAAATAAATAAATTAATTAACAAACTCCTACCCCCAGCATTTAAAAAAAAAAAAAGAATCCCCGGTGACAATTAAATTCCTATTAGCTGACCAAAAAATACCATATATTGCACTAAAAACAAAACTAAACAAAATGAAACACATTTAAGAAAAGATGAAACAAGAGGAAAATGTAAAAGAGAAAAGGAAATATAGAAACAATTGAAAGGAGGCCCTCGGAGAATTGCTAAAAGTTGCATGCTTATACCAACATAGATTTCAATTGCTTTCAGCAAAGAGAAAATACTAATTAGTAGAATAATCTTTGTTTCCCAGTTTGAAAGATTACTGTGATTGCTTCCTGCCAGTACTATGCCAGGCCTTAATGGTTTCAAAGATTAATTGATAGCATGTGAAAGCCAACTAGCCAATTAATGGCTGCATGTCACCTAAGTGCCCTAAAGAGTATGTGTTCACATTGCTTAGGTAGTTAGGACTGATGCATTGGTTTATACTTGTTTTTCTCATTGCCAGGTGTATTTTCAGTATATCTTTTCCTCTTATATAGACTGCTAACCACATATCAGTAGCTCCTCATAGCTAATTTGTAAATTAACATATATTTTCTACGTTTGGTAGTGAAAGTCCTGCCTACACCAATCAAAATTCCTAGCCCTTCAAAAATTATTATATTATTCATTCTATACATCAATTGCCTGTCTAAATTTTATCTAATGGCAAATTTTAAAATGAAGATTAATTATATGAAACCTGCCTATTCTGAGAGTTGTATGATGTGAAACGAAATACTTAATCTTAAAGTGCTTCTTTTATAGAAGAAAAATCACAGAACTTTCTAGCCACAGGATCAGGAAATGCTGTTTTGAGTTTAGAGCATCTTGTTTGCTACAGAAACCATAAATCCTCTTACTGATCATATATTATTTTTCATGATTATAAGGAGCTGAAAAACATATTTATATCTCAATTTTATTTAGTGTATAAAGGTAAGCATTTTGGGGATTGCCCCATGCCTGTTTTATTTTGTCAGCTTCATTTTTCTTTAGACCCTAATTCCTTAACAATTTTATTTGTTATCTTCTAATGAATTTGTCCCTGGAAGCTGCCTAAAATCCTTTGGAGAAAAACTGTGAAATGAAAATAAATGAATAAATAAATTAATTAATTAATAGTAAATCTAAAAACAATTTCTGTAAGTAAATTCTCACATTCTATAGTAAAAAACACTAAAATACAGAGGCAAACTCCATCTATTTCCCGAATTCCATTTTCTTGAGTTTCCAATTTTCCTCAGGAAATACTTTAAGCTTTTAAAAAGGTCCCAGGACATGAAACAGTCATATGCAAATAACTAGTGAATAACCATTGTAGCTGTTAATTTCAATATGTCAAAATATTAGATTTACATCTCTCTATGGATATCAGCATTTTAAAAAGAAGAATGACATCCCTGATTTCATTCTATTAAGGCATTTACAGTAAGCAGTCCCACACTGCTCTCTAATCACTCAGCAGAGAAGAGGGCTTAGCTATGCAGGCACAGGCTGAAATCCCTTGTTTCTCTCAATGAATGGCACTGCAAAGATAAATATTTGGCAGGTCAGGCATTACCAACCACTGCAAGTCCCTTTGAAAGATTTGCTATTTCGTCATGCAGTGAAGGGAGCTCTGTACTGAACTCCATAACCGTGGTGGTTTTACCTGGCTACAACCCTCGCTTGTCTTAAATGTTTCTATTGCATACTGTTTGCACTTGCTACTCATTCCCCTGGAACAATGTGCCTTGGCTGATTGGAATAGCAAAATCCTCTCTCCTGTTTCAAAGAATTAAGTTGGCTCTATGTTTTTATCCCAGTTACTGCTTTATAGGATGACTTCTGACCCAGGCCCATGAAACACAACAGGTGTAAAAGATACATCCACTGGATTGTTAATGGGTGTAAGGGAAAGAATATCTGGGTGCTAGCTAGTTCTACTTCTGGCACTAACTGGCCATGACCTTGAGGCTGTGATTTAACTTCTCTAGGTCTCAGTTTCCCTACCTGTAAAGTAAGAGAGGTTGGTCTACAGCACAGGTCAGGAAACTTTAATGCACATTTAATTCTCCTAGTGATCTAATTGAAATGCAGTTCCTGATTCAACTGATCTGGGATGGGGTCCAAGATTCCGAATTTCTAACAGTCTTCTGGGGTGATGCTGATGCTGCTGATCTAGGACCTACATTTGAAGAGTTAGGGAGAGAATCACAAAAATTCTTTGCCTTCAGTAGACCACCTAATTGAAAGGTAACATATAAATAAATAAGATAACTCCTTCCTTTATATGGAAATTCACTTTTTCATTTATTGTATTTTTAGGTGATACTTAATTGAACTTAATTTAAAACTATTCCTTTCTCTCTAATACTCCTTTGCCCTTAAAAAAGAATAAAAATGTGCATTGAACACCATGTGCCATGTGTTGACTTCTAGTATATCCTATGAACAATAAAACTGATAGAGTAGTCACACGACAAGCTTGAGTTAAACCCAAGTCTACTAAGAGTGATATCTCTTAGGACCTCTGACAAAAACAATAAACTGGGGAACTCTAACAAAGCTGTTTTCATTGAAACTCCAGCTGTGTCATTGCTATGTTCTGAAGAACTAGAATAACCATCATATTCAGAAACAAAGGGTTTAAAAACATACCTAGAAGAAAACATTGGGAAGCTGAAATGCTCTAGTGGACTATGGACATTTAGGACTTACAAGAATTGCCCTCTCCAGGAGTAATGCTGAGATTAAAGATGCAGGCTCATCCACAGCACCTCCCAGACTCCTGTGAGCACTAGCTATTCATTCTAGGAGCAGATTCAAGGCCAAATTTCTATTGTACTTACATGTTTAGCTCTGACCCCTTTTAAATGACCACACAACCACTTTTTCTGTGTGCCATCAAAAACTTATTTCCATAAGTATTATTTGGAGAGAAAAAAATGGAACTCTTTATTCATAGTTCTCTTGATAAATTAACAGACACCAAATTAAAAGTCTATATATGTATAATGATTCCTAGGTTCCTTTTAGCAAAATATAAGGTACAGCTATAAAAGCATGTACTGGATTATTTTTAAAAGTCTGTTTCAGTAGTAAAACTGCCATCCTACTCATAACTCCAGAACTATTCTCGTACTATACTACTCCTAGAGTGACTCCTATCTACTCTTATAGTTCTCATTCTATGCCTACTGCTATCAGACTTACTCCCTAAACTGACGTCTCACAAAACTTCTGAGACCACAGTGATCTGTACGTATTTATGTAAAGCACAGGATGAGACAACTCCTATTTTTGTCCTTTCTTTTATTCCTTTGCTTATCCAACATTTAACAAGCCCTGGTTTTACACCAGGCAATGCGACAGGTGCTAGAAAAGGTTTATGTCTTGATTTTCATTTTTCACCAAGTTCTTGGCATAAATCTCATTTAATCCTCATATCTCCTCATGGAATGGATGCTAATAACCTCATTTGGCAGTTGTGGTATAGGTTTCTCCAGGAAAGTGACTTTCTCCATAGTAGTGCAATGTGAACTCTTACCTATATCTTCTAAAGCAGACCTTTGTTCTTAAACCTCAGATTCTTTCTACTTCACATACCCAATTTCCTGATTTAGGAGAATTATGGCATCCATGTCAACTTTTGCAAAAACATCTTTTCCTGTTACTTCTAGTAATACACAGGAAAGTGTCTGAGAACCCCAAGCAACATGCGTTACTAGCAGTCTAAAGCAACCTACTTTTTCTTGGAGCTGTGTAAACAAAGGCAATTCCAGGGACTTTGTATTCTCTCCATTCTGCATGAAACATATAGGAATACTTTTCACATAAGACAGCATCTACTCTTTGGAGTACATCAATATTTTTTTTCTAGTGAATCCTCTCAAGCCTATGATTCTCTCCTCTCCCCCATGAGTGTTATGTCTTAAACAATACAGAGTAGAGCAAACCAATACAAGCTGCTCAGACTATTTTGAGAATTCTCTGAAAATATTATGTAAATTTCTGGAGAGATCATTTGTATGGCTTTCAAAATATGATGGTAGCTTTATCTATCAAGTTCTCTTCCTTTTGCTCTCCATAGAAAAGCTGAACACAGAAAGATCTGTCTATACCTGAACCCAGAGACCTTAATTGTGTGCATTATGTTGGCACAGTCAGCTGTAAAAGGGGTGGAATGTACTTTCTTCAACTAAAGATGACCTTCCCCACTGAGTATAAATCACCAATTAAGTTGATAATACCATAGCCTACAAACTCAATATTTAACTGAATTGGCTACTCTTCAAGACATTACCTTGGCAACTCTCAGTAATTCTAAACTCCAATAAATATTTATTGAATGCCTACTGTGTGTCAGGAAATTTGCCAAGTTCAATAAGAACAAAGGAGGCAATAAAAGCATATGAAAAGATGTAGAAATGATTAAATGAGATAGAGTAATGTAAACACTTTGTAAATGAGAAAGAGCTGGAAACATAAGTTATTTTTGTAAAAGTTTTATTTTCTTAAGCCTGAAAGAAAATATAATTTTAGGCATATTAATATATATCTTATTCAAGGAAAAATATGTTTCAAGTCTTGAATCAAAGGCATGTTTATTACACTTGTGACCTACCTGGTATCTGTTTCAATTATTGCCTTGAAGAAATACGCATCTGGTTTAGGCTACAATATTTTATAGAATCTAATCTCTCACAGAGAGAAATAGTGTTTGAATACAACAAGGTAGTCTTCAGAGGCATTCAATAAGACAAAGCAAATGCAAACTGGGTCTAATAGCTAAAGACTTCTTGACTTTTTAAGATGTTCAATTGAATACTTAAAAGGTTTAGTCTCATATCAGTTCTAGAAAGCCCCTCTGGGGCAGGCTTAAGTAACTAAGCCATTAGGCACTCAACTGCAAATTGCCTATTAAGTCTGACTAAAACTGTAAAATTGCTTTTCACAATGCAAATGAATGTAAATAACAATTGGTTACACATATCACAGGCTATCAAATTGTCCACAGATGATACATAGTCCCCACCCCATACCCCCAGCCCTGGAATTAGCATTACTTTAAAGTCATATTTAGTAGGTCTTAACAGGCTTGGGTGTCCCTGTGATAAATTCCACAAATTTATTATAAGCAGTACATGTGTCCTATATATGTTATTTATTATATGAAATTTAAACCTCTTTTTCTCTATGTCTGAGGGCATTTATATTCAGATTCAGTGGATATATCACAAAATAATCCATTTAGCCTTACTTCTTAGGATACGTAGCATCATTCAGTTACTAAAATTATTAAAATCATGTATCTTTTTTTTTAACAAATGGATTACAAGAAAAAAATGTATAAAATTATAAAAATGGCATGTCTTTGAATAGTAATATATACAGAGGAACCTTATTGCTATCATGCTTATGATTATTGTTTTAGAAATTTTCAAGTTATTTAACCTTTTAAACCTTAGTTTCCATATCTGTCAAATGAAAGTAATAACATGAAACTAATAGAAATGAGATTTCATACTGTAATTACAAGGTAGACTGAGTGAGACTTGTGAGATGTCCCAGAAAAGGCATATTCTTTTTTTTTTTTTTTTTTTTTTTTTTTTTGCGGTACATGGGCCTCTCACTGTTGTGGCCTCTCCCGTTGTGGAGCACAGGCTCTGGACACGCAGGCTCAGCAGCCATGGCTCACGGGCCCAGCCGCTCCGTGGCATGTCGGATCTTCCCAGACTGGGGCACGAACCCGTGTTCCCTGCATCGGCAGGCAGACTCTCAACTACTGCACCACCAGGAGAGCCCGAAAAGGCATATTCTTAACCCTACTACCATTCAAATACAATCTGTGGCACTTTAGGGGTTTTGGCCATCTTCTAATGCAAATCTGAAAAACATAGCCTTGAAACTCAAAAGAATGTAAAAAATACTTGCCACTATTGTCTTGTCCTCAAACTTTTAAGGTCTCAGCCAAAAAATGAAACATAGTTTAATTTTAATATGTATGAACCTATCAGTCAACAGCTATTTTAAGAACCTCCTATTATATCATTATCACTGTGCTCAAGATAAATATGAGACCAGTCTGAACTCCATTTTGAAGGAGAAGGTATGAAAACAAGTAACATGGAAGTATAAGAAAGTATGTGACCTCTTAAACTATCACAAGCAACATTTCTCCAATTACAGTAGAGAATGCAATTCTTTTCCACTGTATAGTATAAATATCCATGGGAAAACAATCTATTGAACCTTATTTATAAGATCATTCTACTACTGTTTTGCAGAAATGATCAAGATGCTATTTTTAGAAAAAATGATACATAGAATTAAAAGTTTACATAATTCAGAGAAAATAGTATAATTCAAGTGGGAAGAAAGTTACACAACTGAGGTTTTGTTTTCATTACTTCATTGTCATCCACGCTGAAGCAGCAACCTTTCACCTGATATAATCACATAAAGTGGTAAACTCATTAAGAAAAAGAGATGTCATACTTCATTTCAAAGGATGTCACATATGCATTTTTCTGTAATTTCTATACATTTGTAAATAACATAATACACGAAGCACAGTGTATATTTTTATATTTCTCTTTTAGGTATCTTCAGGTATTAATCTTTAAGTGTAATACCAACTAGTAAATAATTTATTTTGGAGCAAAAATAATCACCCAAACCCAAGTAGTCATGCAGACTTCAATTCCATAGAGGCAGTAATCAACACACTGGAAGAGTGATATTCATACATTAAAAAATAAATTAAAAAAAGAAGAAGAACGTGGGAAGATCAAGCCACACTCTTTCCTTTGCATATGAAGGAAACATTTCAGATACATTTGGAAATATTGTCTTGGTATTTAAATTATTATTCATGATCATTGTTATGTGTTTTGATTCTGAAGATCCACCATCAAATATGTTTCTACATCTAAATTCAACTTACTTTTATTAACCATGAGTAGTAGTAAATGCTACAGATACACATCAACAGTACCTATTGCAAGAAAGTGTTTATCTCACCTATTAAGAGGGCAGGCTAGGAGTTAAAGTACCTGGGAGCAGGACTAAGACAATTAAATATGGGCATCAAATTCCTCTACCCACTGAATGTGACATCACTGAAGAGTATTCTATATTGTCTCCCAGAGTTTCCAGCAGTACTGAGCATCTTTTGTCCACAATATTGATGTGCTCGATAACACAATTAAATTTCTTCACTTTCTAATCTTAGTTCCATACTCCCTTACCAGTATTTCCTGGATGACCTCACAAATAAACTACATGTACTCAAATCTTTTAAAGGAACCTATACTTTAAAAGATGATATATTTATAATCTTTATATACTGCATGCTTTTACGTATGCTATTTGTAAAGTAGAAAACAATTAAATGTTTAAAATTTACTTTATTCTTTAATTCACCATTCTACATCAGTTTGTATAAGATGTAAGCTCTTATCATGATTATGAGAGTAATAATTTTGTCATTGGAGAAAGCCCAGAAAGTATCTTATTATTTTAATTGAGGTTATCAAAGACACCATATTTTCGATAGTAAAACAGAGCAAAAATTGATAGACAGACACCTATAAAATAGTGTAGTCCCTTATCTGTCCTTACATATAATTTTCAGATGATTCTGGTAAACTAACTTTCACTAAAAAGAAAAAAACAGATAAAATTTGGGGTCGGTATTTTTTACTAACCTGAAGAAAATATATGAGCATGGAACTGTGTTGAAGGTAAAAATGTATCTATTGTCAGAACAGAGAAAAAACTATATTTAGTTGAGCATCATCATTCTATCTTCCCACTTTTTGGTGAAGATGGTTTTCTCTCATGACCAGAGACCAGAGATCCCTGCTAAGAATCTATAGTAGGGCCAGTCCTTAATCTTAATAATTTCTTGAAACATGAATCATTAACTTTTTTGCCTTTTATTAACTGTGACCCTTCTTCTAGTCAGGAATCCATTTACATTACTTAGAGGAGAATTATGCTTGCTCTAGAAGGAATGCCAAAAAAAGTCAATGAGTCAACATTCCAAATAAGGCTAAGGGGAATCAAAAGAGGTGGGCTAGTGGGAAGTCAAGAATGGATTTTATGTCACAATAAAACAATAGATTAGATTGAGAATCAACCTAAATTTTACACCCAAATTTTACAAATGTTCACCTTCACACTACTCTTGTATGTAGTCAAAGGGCTATCCTGGCTCTTGCCTGGGAGCACAACCATCAACATCTGTCTGGTGTTGTCTATGAATCATCCAGAAGAGATGACAGTGACAGTGCCTGAGATTTCTATGCCCCAAATGATGAACTGAGCCACATGCAAATACTGTCCAGCATGGTCCAAAGCATCCCTAAATGGAGGGTGGGAAAAATGAGAACTGACAAGGTAAGATGAGACAGAGAAAACCCCCAGACCTTGGGTAAGACCTGCAGTGGTATTCTACTTGCCACCATTCTCACCCCTGTAACCATATTATATGTTTACTATTGTGATTTTCAAGGTACCATAATACTTCATACACTGACTTGGATTTACCTTTTGGACCCTATTCCAAAGACAGAACTGTATTTTTAACCTTCACTGAAAAGTCATTCCCAGTGCCAAATAAACCATTTGAACATATTTTCCATTTTTAAGCCAAATGTTTTGTGTCATATGCCATATTGGCAGTGACTTTAAATGTTTCTGATAATTTTTAAGGTAATTCTCATTACACATAATCTAGTTTTTCTTCACCCTGACATTTCAATATTAAAGATATAGTCTAGCAGTTACTATGTTGTTTTCTGGGAAAAGTTTACTTTCAACTCTACAGAATTTCCATTAGTCTCCTTTTATTAAAAGAGGTTTTGGGCTTCCCTGGTGGTGCAGTGGTTTAGAGTCCGCCTGCCAATGCGGGGGATGCGGGTTCGTGCCCTGGTACAGGAAGATCCTACATGCTGCAGAGCAGCTGGGCCTGTGAGCCATGGCTACTGAGCCTGCGTATCCAGAGCCTGTGCTCCACAACGGGAGAGGCCACAACAGTGAGAGGCCCGCGTACCGAAAAAAAAAAAAAAGAGGTTTTATTCTTCCCTGATAAATTTGGCTTTATAAGAACATATTTACTGACATAAAAAAAGCTATTTCAAATAACTTCTTTTTCACATGTGCTCTTTAAAATAATATAGATACCTGAATTTAACCTAAAAGCAAAAAATTATTATTGATTTCAGTAAATCAGAAATCAGTATCCAAATTTGTAGCAATTTGCCATTAGATTAGCATAAGGATTATGTCAAAAATAAAAAGTAAGCTCTAAAAATGATTTGTATCCATTTTTAGTATAAGAATTTAAAATAATATTATATTTTAAATATTTCTTTTTTAGGAAATTTGCCACAGCTGTTTCTTACCCTGGACAGTAACTAAATGCCATTCTCACTCATTATTCATTAAATATCAGTTTGAAGGACTTAACATACAGCTGTATCTTATTTTTCAAGATTTGATCTATTTCTCTTTGTTATTATAGTAGTCATGTGACTCCTCACGTTTAGCTGATTGCCATTACTCATGAGACCTATTTTGCTCTAAATTTTTAATTATTTCTCTTATGTAAACATTTCTTACATAACTAATACATGTTTTTTTGTAGAAAATATGATAGTACAAAGATAGAAAAGATATAAATCATAGATAATACTAACACCCAGCAAAAAACCCACTGTCAATTAATATCATATAAATGTATTCCATATATGTGTGTGTGTATAAATGTGTAATCTGTATGTGTTTGTATATGTATCTTAATAAACATACATTAATGCATATATGTGTACACATGGCAAAGTGAGATTGAACTCTACAGGCTATTTTCTCTCCTTTTAAAAGGTTCATTTCTATAATTGTCAATGAGAAAATAAGGTAAATATATGGCTCTTCTCTAACAATATTTGGTGCTTATGATGAAATCCTTAAATATTTCCAAAAATACAATGATATTAATTAGATATTTCCAGATATTTAATTTTATTTTCAAGGAAAGGCTATTAAGAAATTCTGCATTTCAGGGCATTGGCTTGTCTTCTGTGGTGGAGATTTTATTGGCTTCCTTATCCTTCCCCCATACTGGGAAAATGACTTCTGGAAAAGACCTCCACATTAATCTTCACCAAAATTTCAAATTTTTCAGTCTCCTTCAATATCTAATAAATACTCTTCAAACTAACTTTTCCAATTTTTCTCCTTCCCACTTGATTCAATGTCACTGAGAACTAAATCCAGACTACCTAAATCCCATTGGGACCCTATATTGCCTTCCAGCTGGCCATCTTCTTAGGATTTCGAGAAACCTTGTGAGCTGAAGCTTGATCATTTTGAAGGCCTCACGATGGTAGTAAATCTTATATGAACTGGAGTTTTCTCTGGACAAGTTGCTATCTGAGACACTTATATTTGCTGCCTACAAGAGACTCACTCCAGATCTAGAGACACACACATACAGACTGAAAGTGAGGGATGGCAAAAGATGAATGAAATTGATGAACCTTTAGCCAGACTCATCAAGAAAAGAAGGGAGAGGGCCCAAATCAATAAAATCAGAAATGAAAAAGGAGAAAGTACAATGGGCACCACAGAAATACCAGGATTATAAGAGACTACTATGAGCAACTACATGCCAATAAAATGGACAACCTGGAAGAAATGGACAAATTCTTAGAAAGGTGCAATATCCCAAGACTGAACCAGGAAGAAATAGAAGCTATGAACAGACCAATCACAAGTACTGAAATTGAATCAGTAGTTAAAAACTAACAACAAAAAAAAGTCCAAGACCAGATGGCTTCACAGGCAAATTCTACCATATATTTAGAGAAGAGTTAATGCTTATCCTTCTGAAATTATTCCAAAAAATTGCAGAGAAAGGAAAACTTCTGAACTCATTCTACAAGGTTACTATCACTCTGATAAAGTTATCACAAAAACCAGACAAAGTTATCACAAAAAAAGAAAATTACAGGCCAATATCACTGATGAACATAGATGCAAAAATTCTCAAAATATTAGTGAACTGAATCCAACAATACATTAAAAAGATGATACACCATGACCAAGTGGGATTTATCTCAGGGATGCAAGGATTTTTCAGTAACAGCAAATCAATCATTGTGATATGCCACATTAACAAATTGAAGAATAAAAATATGATCATCTCAAAAGATGCAGAAAAAGCTTTTGATAAAATTCAACATTCATTTTTGATAAAAGCTCTTCAGAAAGTAGGCATAGAGGGAACATACCTCAACATAATAAAGACCATATATGACAAACCCAAAGCTAACAACATACTCAATGGTGAAAAGCTGAAAGCATCTCCTTTAAGATCAGGAACAAGACAAGAATACCCACTCTTGTCACTTTTATTCAAAATCGATTTGGAAGTCCTAGTTACAGCAATCAGAGAAGAAAATAAATAAATAAATAAATAAATAAATAAATAAATAAATAAATAAATAAATGGAATCCAATTGAAAAAGAAGTAAAACTGTCACTGTTTGCAGATAACATAATACTATATATAGAAAATCCTAAAGACACTACCAGGAAACTACTAGAGCTTATCAATGAATTTGGTAAAGTTGCTGGATATAAAATTAATATGCAGAAATGTGTTGCATTTCTATACACTAACAATGAAAGATCAGAAAGAGAAATTAAGGAAACAATCCCATTTAACATTGCATCAAAAAGGATAAAACACCTAGGAATAAACCTACCTAAGGAGGCAAAAGATCTGTACCAGGAAAACTGTAAGACACTGATGAAAGAAATTGAAGACAGCACAAACAGATGGAAACATATACCATGTCCTTGGGTTGGAAGACTCAATATTAAAATTACCACACTACACAAGGAAATCTACAGATTCAGTGTAATCCTTATCAAATTACCAATGGACCTTTTCATAGAACTCGAACAATTTTTTAAAATTTGTATGCAAACACAAAAGACTCTGAATAGCCAAACAATCTTGAGAAAGAAGAATGAAACCAGAGGAATCAGGCTCCCTGGCTTCAGACTATACTACAAAGCTACAGTCATCAAAACAGTATGGTACTGGCACAAAAACAGACACATAGGTCAATGGAACAGGATAGAAAACCCAGAAATAAACACATGCACTTGTGGCCAATTAATCTATGACAAAGGAGGTAAGAATATATAATGGAGAAAAGTCTCTTTTCTCACTTATTAAACAGTCTCTTCAATAAATGGTGCTGGGGAAACTGGACAGCTACATGTAAAAGAATGACATTAGAACATTCTCCGATACCATATACAAAAATAAACTCAAAATGGATTAAAGACATAAATGTAAGACCATATACTATAAAACTCCTAGAGGAAAACATAGGTGTAACACACTTTGACATAAATTAGAGCAATAGTTTTTGGATCCATCTCCTAGAGTAATGGAAATAAAAACAAAAATAAACAAATGGGACCTAGTTAAACTTAAAAGCTTTTGTACAGCAAAGAAAAGCATATACAAAATGAAAAGACAACCTACAAACTGGGAGAAAATATTTGCAAAAAATGCTACTGACCAGGGATTAATTTCCAAAATATACAAACAGCTCATACAGCTTAATATCAAGAAACCAAACAACCCAATGAAAAAAATGGGCAGAAGACCTAAATAGACATTTCTCCAATGAAGACATATAGATGGTCAACAGGCACATGAAAAGATGTTCAGTGTAGCTAATTATTTGAGATATGCAAATCAAAACTACAGGAGGTATTACCTCACACCAGTCAGAATGGCCATCATCAAAAAGTCTACAGATAATAAATGCTGGAGAGGGTGTGGAGAAAAAGTTTAGGTCAACACTGACCTACTACAGTGTTGATCAGAATGTAAATTGGTGCAGCGGCTATTGAGAAGAGTATGGAGGTCCCTTAAAAAACTAAACAGAGTTATCATATGATCCCTGCAATCCCACTCCTGGTCATATATCTGGAGAAAATTCTAATTCAAAATTATACATGCACCCCAATATTCACTGCAACACTATATACAATAGTCAAGACCTGGAAGCAACCTAAACATCCACTGACAGATGAATGGATAAAGAAGATGTGATATATACATACAGTGGCATATTACTCAACCATAAAAAATAATGAAATAATGCTATTTGCAACAACATGGATGGACGTAGAGATTATCATAATAAGTGAAGTCAGACAGAGAAAGACAAATATATGATATCACTTACATGAGGAATCTAAAAAAAATGATACAAATGAACTTATTTACAAAACAAAAATAGACTCATAGACGTGGAAAACAAACTTATGGTTACCAAAGGGGATAGTGGTGTGGGAACATGGAGATAAATTTGGAGTTTGTGATTAACATCTACATACTACTGTATATAAAATAGAGAAAGAAAGACCTACTGTATAGCACAGGGAACTATACTCAGTATCTTGGAATAACCTATAATGTAAAAGAATCTGAAAAAGAATATATATATATATATATATATATATATATATGTATAACTGAATCACTTTGCTGTACATTTGAAACTAACACAACATTGTAAATTAACTATACTTCAATTAAAAAAAAAAGTTTGCTGAAATGCTCAGATCACAGATGTCCTTAAGTAAGAATTAACAAAGCTGTGGACAAGTTTAACACAAGCATTGACATCTTAGCTTGAGAGCTTGAAGAAACTCAATAACCCATGCTGCATAACCAAACGATTTCCCTCTACCGCCATCCTGGAATTCACTGGACTAGTTATCCACATGATTCAATTCCTGGCTCTTCACTTTAATGTAATCTTTAATAATTCTCTTTTTCATTTTAGGCATCCCTTTACTAAGATGTCTGAACTCCTTAGAGTGGCTGATCTTTGCTACACCTCTCAAGAAATGATTCATCTGGTTGTACAAGAATAAGAGACTTCCAGACACTATTTTTCAGACCTTGTTTTGACCGACTCAGGAGTTTTCTAATCATCTCAAAAATGATCAGTAACAAATGATATTTGCCTTGAGTAGAAGAGGAGATAGACAACTTGAACTTTATGGGGACTCAGTATTCCCTGAAACTAGGACTGCTGAGAATTCTCCTACCCTCCCCCACATACACATTTTTGTTTTCCAGATGTTAATAGGCTTATCAGTTAACCAGTAATCTTCAAGGATTACCTCTCCCTGGAATATTTTCAGGTAAGATCCACCTCTATCTTTCCTCAATAACTCAGATAAGACCTGTCTCCTCCTTTCTTCAGAATCCCTTTGTTTATTTGCCACCTCTATAAAACCACAGTCCCCTATCTTTTTCTCTGAGATGTTCTTCATTAATGAACACTGTACCTATTGAGGCAGCCTGAATAAAACCATTTTCTTAATTGTTCCTTTCATTGTGTATGATTCTTGGTCAGAAGGCCAAAGTCAATATAGTATCCAGTTCTGTGTGCTGTTAACATGATCCTGAGGTTACATCAGGTACCAGATGTAAAAATGTCACATCAAATGAATTGTTTTGTTCTAGAACTCATTTGCCAAATAATCCTACATGAATATGTCTTCTTCTTCAAGTATAACATCTGATAATAATGACAAGAGTGTCCATTTGTCCAAAGTACCAGACTAATTATCAGATCCTCTTTAGCAGTTTAGTCCTTAATATTAGTAGCCATCATTTATTAAATGTGCACTAAATTCCAAACATTTTAGAGTATTTTCTACTTTATCTTCATTTTAAAAATAGGCATGAATATATATTTTTTATAAAATTGAAAGAGTCAAGGATTTTCTTCCTGTTCCCACCCCTTTCAAAACCCTCTTACTAAGATCTTGTTTATAACAAAGCCAAGATTAACAAGGAAGCAGTAGGCACTAAGATTCAAGGTAGGAGAAGAGACCAAGTCACTTTCTGTGTAATAACCAAAGACTTTTTAGCATAATAGTGGACAGACAACAGGCTAAAACAGGATGCATCTTGGCAGGATTAAAAGTCAAATTATGGGCTTCCCTGGTGGCACAGTGGTTGAGAGTCTGCCTGCTGATGCAGGGGACGCGGGTTCGTGACCCAGTCCGGGAAGATCCCACATGCCACGGAGCGGCTGGGCCTGTGAGCCATGGCCGCTGAGCCTGAGCATCCGGAGCCTGTGCTCTGCAACGGGAGAGGCCACAACGGTGAGAGGCCCGCATACCGCAAAAAAGAAAAAAAAAAAAAAAGTCAAATTATCCTGCAAATGAGCTATCCACAAAAGCTTAAAGAAAAAAAAAAAGTGTTCTAAATAGTCTCACCTAAGTCCTCAATTTAGGGGCCAAATAGACTGGAAGTAGCTGGAAATGAACTGGAACTAGAGGTTGAGGCAAATACAAGAGATACTCTATGGTATCAAGGCAGAAGAATTAAAGGAAAGAATGAGAAGGGTTCAAGTGCATTAAGCTGCTGTGAGGGTAACAGGGGTTATGCTGAGTTTGGGGACTGAAGGACTCATTAGGAACTGAGATGAAAAATTGAAGAGAAAAGTCACTTAGGAAGTTCCCTGAGGACTCCTTATGAATAGAAAGATGCATCCCAAACCAGAGAAAGGACTATTCTGTATATTATTCTGAATTCCTTATGTATGCATTGCCAGCTAAGAATAAGAGTGTTTAATAGTAAATAGTATAATTACTCCCTTCCAGCAGTAAGTGTATTAATAGGAGGTTTTCAGTCCATGCATGCCTGACTCTAAAACATGATCCATTCATTAATTTTCTTTGTTTCTTTCTTTCTTCCTTCTTTTCTTTCTTAACCTCTCTCTCTCTCTTCTCCCCTACTCTTTCTTCCTTTTTCCTAACTTTTTTCTTTCTTCCCTTCTTTCTTTTTTCTATTTTTACTATTTTTTTTCTCTTTTACCATTGACTACTTTGTCTTTTGTCTCAAGAAGTCGAGGGTTACTAAATAACCTGGATTTAGTTAAGAATAAGGGAATTCAGCAATCACATAAGTAAAACTAGCAGGATAAATTCTATTAGTTCTCTTATGAAAAGTGCCTTGCAGTCCTTGTGATGTACATTTCACAGAACAGTTTTCTGCACAAAGCTTGTGATGTGTCAACATCAGGTTATTTATTTACAATCGTATTTCTTGCTAAGGTGAAAGGTAAGCAAGGAATGAAAGCAATTATCACAGTTTTTGTCCACTGGGCCTGTCAATGCAAAGTGCCCCTGTGACACAGCCTGACACTTTTAATGAATTCCCAGGGTTATGCGACATTGCTAATAACACCCACATCTGTCACTCGGAGATAGGGATTTTCCTTCTGTTCTTGAGCTTGGATGCTAACATTCTTTGTTCCAGCTAATGAGGATCTGACTTTTTATTCTGCAACAGGCCACTTTAATAATGTGTCTCCACAGATCACATTGAACAAACCTTACAGTGTGATTCAGTCAGAGCTAATTCCAAATACAATGTTTAATAATACTTCAGTGGAACATGCTTAAATGTTTTTTTTTTTTTTGCTTGTGGATACAGCTGCATATATTGAGGAGGGAAAAGTCCCTTAGTTAAATGTACCACTTTCCTCTTTACAACTGCACCGCTTTGCCTTAAGTCCATCTCTATTTGTGTGCTTGCTCACTTCTTTACTGACAGAGATTTCTGAAAAATTGTTTTGCTGAACTCTGGCAGAAATGCAGGCTGCCCAGCACTATTTAACAATCTGTGCTGGGTGAGGAAAGCTGGCTTCTAGGAGTCATAGGCTCTTGGCTCTCTCTACTCAACCCGTTCTGTTATGAGAGACCAAATATAGTGATGAGCAGGATACAAGGTGTGAGCAAACATAGGAAAACAAGGTTTTCTGAGAATAAACCCATAGTATGAGCACTGGATGTGGATTCAAACAAGAGTTATAAGAAAACTTTAGCATCTTAGGAAAAAGGGGCACATTCTCAAGAAGGGATCTGCCTATAAGCCTGTATCTGGGGGGTAACTAGAAGTCCAAGGTATTGGGTACAGTCATAAAATAGGTTGTGAATGCAGTCTTAGTTTGCAAAAGTCTAATTCAGAAGATTCATTGCAGTAGGTGAGCTGGGTCATGGAAAGTCCAAGTAGTGGGTAGTATTAATGAGTAATATTAACACAGATGTGCAGCCCTGGCCAGATTTCAAGTTCTCAGTCCATTCAAGAGCAGAACACTAGCCAAGAGCTGGAGGGATCACAGTGGATAGGATCCGGCTAGCAAAAGCTATGGAGGGTGTCTAACCCCAGAAAGTGGACTGAGGGTGAGTATGGGGCTTCAGGACCAGTGGAAAACTTAGATACCACATTCCAGAACCAAGTTAGATTCCTGATCATGATGCTTCAATAAAGAAGAGGTGCAAGCCAGGAAAGGGCAAGAGAGAACTGGTAAACTGTGTTAAATTTTAAATAAAGTGTTCATTAAGCAAATTGATCAGTAAGCAAACAGGTGTGAGGTTAAGTGACTTTGGCAAAGTGGACTTTTCCCAGGCACAGAGAGAGTAAAAGGGCAAGCTGCAATCTGCCGAGCCCACAGGTTCTTGGGATAAAATTGGATCAAAGCCAGTAAAGTTAGTTTCATGCCCCAGAGATTGAGGTATCAATGATCTCAGTAGGTAGCTTACCAAGATCAATGTTGGTCAGAAACTAAGTGAAGCTCAATGAAACTAAGTGAAGAAAGACTTATTAGCACCAGCAGAAAATTACTGGAAGAAGGCTGAGACTTACTCACAAGTAAAATCATCATGAGGTTCAGAAATAAATTCCAGTAAATCAGTTCAGCTTAAGAAAGACATCTTTAAGATACAGGTTGTGCTGCCACTGTTTTTAGGACACCAAAGATGAGGAACCTAACATCCCCTGATAAATATATTTCATCTTCCTATACTTATGCCATATTTATTACCTTTATTTTTCACTTGAGAAAATCCAAGAACATCTTTCTGAAGATTCCACAGAACTATGATTTAACATAAAGTATCCTAATTTCTGGAAGGCAGGCTACAGACTTCTGCTTCTTAAACAATCAATGAACAAGAAAATAGAAAACATAGTGTTAAGGTCACACATCCAACACTGTGAAAGAAACTACAGTTTTGATTTCTACCACAATTCCAGACAAGTTTCCTACAACCTCCAAATTGCTGGCCTAAGTAACTGGAATGTAACTCACCACTTTGTGAGTCCTCACTAAGGACACTTTCTTCCAAGACGTCCCTAGGGCTGATAGTGGTGGCGAGTAAAGGCAGGAAATTATTGGCCTATTAGTCAATGAAAGATTTAGGCAACTCTAAAAATGTGATAATTTGTACTATTTTCTAGGCCGTGGAGCATGGGCATATGATTCAGACTTGTATAGGACTATTCCCTCTCAGCCTTCCTGCACAAATACCATGAAAAGAATTTGAGTGTGGTGGCAGACTTCTGTCACTGAAATTCTCTAGCTTTGGAATGGATAGCCTTGTGTTTATATCTCCTGTATCTACTACTTATTAGCTGGGAATATAATTTGTACTCTCAAGCCTTAGTTTTCTCATCTTGTAGCACATACAATTTAGTCTAACTCAAAATGTTAGTGGGAGGATTAAATGAGGCATTATGAATTGTCTAGCACTATCTCTAGTAGGTAGTAAGAAGGTATTCAATAAGAGTGAATTCCTTTTCATTGCCTCATTTGCCTCTCATGAAAATCACCTGAGGTTTTAGCAGTCTGTACAAAGCTGGAAAGTTCTAAGAGATCAGAAGCTTGGTGCAGACTTCCAGGTTAGGATCCCTTTCTACAGGGTGAATTTTTTTTTTTTTCTTTTTTTTTTTTGGTACGTGGGCCTCTCACCGCTGTGGCCTCTCCCATTGCGGAGCACAGGCTCCGGAAGTGCAGGCTCAGCAGCCACGGCCCACGGGCCCAGCCGCTCCAAGGCATGTGGGATCTTCCCGCACCAGGGCATGAACCCGCGTCCCCTGCATCGGCAGGCAGACTCCCAACCACTGCGCCACCAGGGAAGCCCCAGGGTGAATTTTCTGAGAAAAATTTCCTTCCCCTGAAGCCTGCCCCATATGGTTGTACAGTTTGTGCCCTGCAGACCCATTCACAAGACAGACCTCATCCATTTGTTTATTTATGACAACAATTTACTGGCAGATGGCAGTGTTTTGTTCCAGCAAAATCAGTATATCACAACAATTTTCTGACAGACCGAAGCAAAGTATCTCGAAAAATGTTTTTTTTTTTAATGTCCAGAGGTGCTTCCTGTGCTAGCAGAGGCATCAAACCCTGAGTTGCCTGAATGTTTTTCATTTCCATACAGCCTAAAATTCCACCAACTAGATTCATTTGGCTTAATATCTATTCTTTAAAATGGATATGTATTTAAAATGATTAACTCTAAGTCATTCATTCCTGCTGCAGTCAGGCCTTATTTTTACTACCCTGGGATCTCTTTGGGGAAATATGTCTCTAAATCTCTCTAGAGGGAGATACTGTTTCTAGTTTCCAGGGCTGCTTGCTATTCAAACAGATCAGAAAGCCCAGGCTGTGAAGAAACATGAGCAATCCATGGAAAATTGTCTCTCAACACCATTCACCATAATGACTTGCAGTGTAATAATACCATTACAGGACAGTAAAGAACTAGGAACAAATAATTCAATATTCTACACACTGCCTAATATTTCTATTTTATATCAGTATGATTAAGCCATAATATAAAAATATGTAAGGGATTCTACACCATGCTAATTTACAGCACAAGTATAAAATGTGTTCTAACTTATCACTTATCAAAGTCATAATTAAAGAAATATAAGATACCTGTACTACCCATGAAACAGTATAGTGTTATTTTAAATTTGACCTAGATTATTGTAAATGTATATAACAAACTTTAAGGAAAACACAAAAATACTTTTTAAAGAAGTATAATAGATATATTAAGAGAGGAGAGAAAAGGGAATCATAAAATGCTGCTCCATTCAAACTAGAGAAGGCAGAAAAGATGAAAGACAAAAAAAAAGGACTACAAATTAAAAAATTGTTACAAAAAATTTTTAAAAATTGTTAAATCAACTATATCAATAATACATTTAAATGTGAATGGTTGAAATATACCAATTATAGGCAGAGACTATCAAAGCGGATTAAAAAAGCATGACCCAACTATATGTTGTCTATAAGGAACTGACTTTGCAAACACATATCTGGTAGAAGACTTGCATCCAAACTATAAAAAGTATTCCTAAAACTCAAAATGAGAAAACAAATAATCCAATAAATAATGTTATGAACAGGTATCTCACCAAAGAAGATAACAGATGACAAATAAGGATATGAAAAGAGGTTCAACTTCAGATGTCTTTAAGGAATTGCAGATTGATATGAGTTAGTACTACACACCTATTAGACTGGCCAAAATTCAGAACATTGACAACATCAAATGTTGGCAAGAATGTGGAACAATAGGAATTCTAATTCATTGCTGGTGAGAATGCAAAATAATACAGCCTTTATGGAAGAGAGTTTGTAAGTTTCCTACAAAGCTAAACATATACTTAGTATATGACCTAACAATAGTGCTTCTAGGTATATATCCAAATAAGTTGAGAATTTATGATGACACAAAAATCTGCACATGAATATTTATATTGGCTTTAGTCTAATTTCCAAATATTGGAAGCAGCCAAGATGTCCTTCAATAGATGAATGGATAAATATTAATACAATGGAATATTAAGTGGTAAAAAATGAGCTATCAAGTCACAAAATGACATAGAGGGAACTTAAATACATATTGCTAAGTGAAAGAAGCCAGTTTGAACAAGCTACATACTGTATAATTCCAACTATAAGACATTCTGGAAAAGGAAAAAATACTGAGAAAATAAAATTAGTGGTTGTCAGGGGTTTGGGGATGGGGAGGAAGCAGTAAATAGGTGAAGCACAAGGTAATATTAGGGCAATGAAATTATTCTCTATGATACTATAATGTTGGAAACATGACATACATTTGTAAAAAAAAACATGGAACTGTACAAAGAGTGAACATTAAACTATGACTTTTGTTAATAATAATATATCAGTATTGCTGCATTATTGTAACAAATGTACTATACTAATACAAGATGTTAATAATAGGGAAAACTGGTAAGGAGGAAGAGGGTATATAAAAACTCTGTACTTTATTCACAATTTTTCTGTAAGCCTAAAACTACTCTAAAAGTTAAAAGTTATTGAAAAATAATTATAAATATAAAAGCTATTGAAAAAATGTATACTTTAATGTCTCCCTCCACCTTTAGACTATAAGCTCCATAAGGATCATAGCACAATAGTTGTGGAATCAATATCTAATGAATAAATTAATAAAAATCCAAATGTAATGTTAATATCATTTATTCCATCTAGGAAATACCAAGTAAGAGTTTGCAAAATATTACCTTCACTGGGATGCACACACTTACCATTTTTGAGTCCTCTTGGAAATATGTGACATACAGGTATGATTTTGCCAAACTACTTGCTAAATTTTACTTCAAGGTAATCAGTAAAGACATTTAACAGAAAATTATATGTGTTGATCATTAAGTCAGTGTATGGCACATGGAAGGTGAAAATTTTATGAATTACTGAGCCCCAGTTTTGTTCATCTTATTTGTGATAGCTAAAATGGTGGGGAGCCTTTTCAGCTTCCCTGATGGGCTCTGCTAAGAACTTTCTAACATGGTTCTCTCATGGACCAGAACTATAACATAAACATTTCCTCTAAATCTTTGTTTCATACAAAGATTTTTATGTTGAGGTGTTGATCCAATCACCTGTTCTGTGCTCAGCTATGAATAATATCCCAACTCTTGCATTCACAAACACATAGCCTTAAACAAAGAAATATTGAAAAACTGCAGATTCTTTTTCTCTGTTACTTTCGTTTCACCTCCCATGATATCTTTATCTTTCTCTTAATGGTTTTTGAACTATTTGGATTTGTTTTACTTCTGTTTCTGTCCCTTTGGAGGAATTTCTGTCTCATCAATCAAGAGCTTTTCTCTCCCCTGCCTCCAAGGCAACCTGTATCTCATAAAAACATCCTATCCTGGACTTCCGGGTAAGATGGTGGAAGAGTAAGACGCGGAGATCACCTTCCTCCCCACGGATACACCAGAAATACAGCTACACGTGGAACAACTCCTACAGAACACCTACTGAACGCTGGCAGAAGACCCCAGACCTCCCAAAAGGCAAGAAACCCCCCACATACCTGGGTAGGGCAAAGCGGAGAGATCCCCACACAGAGGATCAGTGCCGAGTGGCACTCACCAGCCCGAGAGGCTTGTCTGCTCGCCCGCCGGGGCGCGCAGCGCTGGAAGCTGAGGCTTGGGCTTCGGTCAGAGCGCAGGGAGAGGACTGGGGCTAGCGGCGAGAACTCAGCCTGAAGGGGGCTAATGTGCCACAGCTAGCCGGGAGGGAGTCCGGGAAAACTCTGGAGCTGCCGAAGAGGCAAGAGACTTTTTCTTCCCTCTTGATTTCCTGGTGCGCAAGGAGAGGGGATTAAGAGCGCTGCTTAAAGGGGCTCCACAGACGGGCGCGAGTCGCGACTGAAAGCGCGGAGCCCAGAGACGGGCGTGGGACGCTGGGGCTGCTGCTGCCGCCGCCAAGAAGCCTGTGTGCGAGCGCAGGTCACTGTCCACACCGCCCTTCCGGGAGCCTGTGCAGCCCGCCACTGCCGGGGTCCCGGGATCCAGGGGCGGCTTCCCTGGGAGAACGCACTGCGCGCCTCGGGCTGGTGCAACGTCACGCCGACCTTTGCCGCTGCAGGCTCGCCCCGCACTCCGTGCCCCTCCCTCCCGCCCGGCCTGAGTGAGCAAGAGTCCCCGAAGAGGCTGCTCCTTTAACCCGTCCTGCCTGAGCGAAGAACAGACGCCCTCCACCGACCTACACGCAGAGGCGGGGCCAAATCCAAAGCTGAGACCCAGGAGCTGTGAGAACAAAGAAGAGAAAGGGAAACCTCTCCCAGCAGCCTCAGAAGCAGTGGATTAAAGCTCCACAATCAACTTGATGTACCCTGCATCTGTGGAATACATGAATAGACAACACATCATCCCAAATTGAGGAGCCCGGAGTCAGTGCTGTGCCTCTGAGGTGGGAGAGCCAACTTCAGGACACTGGTCCACAAGAGACCTCCCAGCTCCACATAATATCAAACGGCAAAAATCTTCCAGAGATCTCCATCTCAACACCAGCACCCAGCTTCACTCAACGACCAGCAAGCTACAGTGCTGGACACCCTAAGCCAAACAACTAGCAAGACAGGAACACAACGCCACCCATTAGCAGAGAGGTGGCCTAAACTCATAAAAAGTCTGCAGACACCCCAAAACACACCACCAGACGTGGACCTGCCCACCAGAAAGACAAGATCCAGCCTCATCCACCAGAACACAGGCACTAGTCCCCTCCACCAGGAAGCCTACACAACCCACTAAACCAACCTTAGCCACTGGGGACAGACACCAAAAACAACGGGAACTACGAACCTGCAGCCTGCAAAAAGGAGACCCCAAACACAGTAACATAAGCAAAATGAGAAGACAGAAAAACACACAGCAGGAGAAGGAGAAAGATAAAAACCCACCAGATCTAACAAATGAAGAGGTAATAGGCAGTCTACCTGAAAAAGAATTCAGAATAATGATGGTAAAGATGATCCAAGATTCAATTTCCCAGATCCATAATCTTGGAAATAGAATAGACAAAATGCAAGAAACAGTTAACAAGGACTTAGAAGAACTAAAGATGAATCAAGCATCGATTAAAAACACAATCAATGAAATAAAAAATACTCTAGATGGGATCAATAGCCGAATAACTGAGGCAGAAGAACGGATAAGTGAGGTGGAAGATAAAATAGTGGAAATAACTGCTGCAGAGCAAAATAAAGAAAAAAGAATGAAAAGAACAGAGGACAGTCTCAGAGACCTCTGGGACAACATTAAACGCACCAACATTCGAATTATAGGGGTTCCAGAAGAAGAAGAGAAAAAGAAAGGGACTGAGAAAATATTTGAAGAGATTATAGTTGAAAACTTCCCTAATATGGGAAAGGAAATAGTTAATCAAGTCCAGGAGGCACAGAGAGTCCCATACAGAATAAATCCAAGGAGAAATACGCCAAGACACATATTAATCAAACTGTCAAAAATTAAACACAAAGAAATCCTATTAAAAGCAGCAAGGCAAAAACAACAAATAACACACAAGGGAATCCCCATCAGGATAACAGCTGATCTCTCAGCAGAAACTCTACAAGCCAGAAGGGAGTGGCAGGACATAATTAAAGTGATGAAGGAGAGAAACCTGCAACCAAGATTACTCTACCCAGCAAGGATCTCATTCAGATTTGATGGAGAAATTAAAACGTTTACAGACAAGCAAAAGCTGAGAGAGTTCAGCACCACCAAACCAGCTTTACAACAAATGCTAAAGGAACTTCTCTAGGCAAGAAACACAACAGAAGGAAAAGACCTACAATAACGAACCCAAAACAATTAAGAAAATGGGAACAGGAACATACATATCAATAATTACCTTAAATGTAAATGGACTAAATGCTCCCACCAAAAGACACAGATTGGCTGAATGGATACAAAAACAAGACCCATATATATGCTGTCTACAAGAGACCCACTTCAGACCTAGAGACACATACAGACTGAAAGTAAGGGGATGGAAAAAGATATTCCATGCAAATGGAAACCAAAAGAAAGCTGGAGTAGCAATTCTCATATCAGACAAAATAGACTTTAAAGTAAAGACTACTAGAAGAGACAAAGAAGGACACTACATAATGATCAAGGGATCGATCCAAGAAGAAGATATAACAATTGTAAATATTTATGCACCAAACATAGGAGCACCTCAATACATAAGGCAAATACTAACAGCCATAAAAGGAGAAATCGACAGTAACACACTCATAGTAGGGGACTTTAACACCCCACTTTCACCAATGGACAGATCATCCAAAATGAAAATAAATAAGGAAACACAAGCTTTAAATGATACATTAAACAAGATGGACTTAATTGATATTTATAGGACATTCCATCCAAAAACAACAGAATACACATTTTTCTCAAGTGCTCATGGAACATTCTCCAGGATAGATCATATCTTGGGTCACAAATCAAGCCTTGGTAAATTTAAGAAAATTGAAATTGTATCAAGTATCTTTTCCGACCACAATGCTATGAGACTAGATATCAATTACAGGAAAAGAGCTGTAAAAAATACAAACACATGGAGGCTAAACAATACACTACTTAATAACGAAGTGATCACTGAAGAAATCAAAGAGGAAATTAAAAAATACCTAGAAACAAATGACAATGGAGACACGACGACCCAAAACCTATGGGATGCAGCAAAAGCAGTTCTAAGAGGGAAGTTTATAGCAATACAATCCCACCTTAAGAAACAGGAAACATCTCGAATAAACAACCTAACCTTGCACCTAAAGCAATTAGAGAAAGAAGAACAAAAACATCCCAAAGTTAGCAGAAGGAAAGAAATCATAAAAATCAGATCAGAAATAAATGAAAAAGAAATGAAGGAAACGATAGCAAAGATCAATAAAACTAAAAGCTGGTTCTTTGAGAAGATAAACAAAATTGATAAACCATTAGCCAGACTCATCAAGAAAAAAAGGGAGAAGACTCAAATCAATAGAATTAGAAATGAAAAAGGAAAAGTAACAACTGACACTGCAGAAATACAAAAGATCATGAGAGATTACTATAAGCAACTCTATGCCAATAAAATGGACAACCTGGAAGAAATGGACAAATTCTTAGAAATGCACAACCTGCCAACACTGAATCAGGAAGAAATAGAAAATATGAACAGACCAATCACAAGCACTGAAATTGAAACTGTGATAAAAAATCTTCCAACAAACAAAAGCCCAGGACCAGATGGCTTCACAGGCGAATTCTATCAAGCATTTAGAGAAGAGCTAACACCTATCCTTCTCAAACTCTTCCAAAATATAGCAGAGGGAGGAACACTCCCAAACTCATTCTACGAGGCCACCATCAGCTTGATACCCAAACCAGACAAGGATGTCACAAAGAAAGAAAACTACAGGCCAATATCACTGATGAACATAGATGCAAAAATCCTCAACAAAATACTAGCAAACAGAATCCAACAGCACATTAGAAGGATCATACACCATGATCAAGTGGGGTTTATTCCAGGAATGCAAGGATTCTTCAATATACGCAAATCAATCAACGTGATACACCATATTAACAAATTGAAGGAGAAAAACCATATGATCATCTCAATAGATGCCTAGAAAGCTTTCGACAAAATTCAACACCCATTTATGATTAAAACCCTGCAGAAAGTAGGCATAGAGGGAACTTTCCTCAACATAATAAAGGCCATATATGACAAACCCACAGCCAGCATCGTCCTCAATGGTGAAAAACTGAAACCATTTCCACTAAGATCATGAACAAGACAAGGCTGCCCACTCTCACCACTCTTATTCAACCTAGTTTTGGAAGTTTTAGCCACAGCAATCAGAGAAGAAAAAGAAATAAAAGGAATCCAAATTGGAAAAGAAGAAGTAAAGCTGTCACTGTTTGCAGATGACATGATACTATACATAGAGAATCCTAAAGATGCTACCAGAAAACTACTAGAGTTAATCAATGAATTTGGTAAAGTTGCAGGATACAAAATTAATGCACAGAAATCTCTGGCATTCCTTTATACTAATGATGAAAAATCTGAAAGTGAAATCAAGGAAACATTCCCATTTACCATTGCAACAAAAAGAATAAAATATCTAGGAATAAACCTACCTAAGGAGACAAAAGACCTGTATGCAGAAAATTATAAGACACTGATGAAAGAAATTAAAGATGATACAAATAGATGGAGAGATGTACCATGTTCTTGGATTGGAAGAATCAACATTGTGAAAATGACTCTACTACCCAAAGCAATCTACACATTCAATGCAATCCCTATCAAACTACCACTGGCATTTTTCACAGAACTAGAACAAAAAATTTCACAATTTGTATGGAAACACAAAAGACCCCGAATAGCCAAAGCAATCTTGAGAACGAAAAATGGAGCTGGAGGAATCAGGCTCCCTGACTTCAGACTATACTACAAAGCTACAGTAATCAAGACAGTACGGTACTGGCACAAAAACAGAAAGATAGATCAATGGAACAGGATAGAAAGCACAGAGTTAAACCCATGGACATATGGTCACCTTATCTTTGATAAAGGAGGCAGGAATGTACAGTGGAGAAAGGAGAGTCTCTTCAATAAGTGGTGCTGGGAAAACTGGACAGGGACATGTAAAAGTATGAGATTAGATCACTCCCTAACACCATACACAAAAATAAGCTCAAAATGGATTAAAGACCTAAATGTAAGGCCAGACACTATCAAACTCTTAGAGGAAAACATAGGCAGAACACTCTATGACATAAATCACAGCAAGATCCTTTTTGACCCACCTCCTAGAGAAATGGAAATAAAGACAAAAATAAACACATGGGACCTAATGAAACTTCAAAGCTTTTGCACAGCAAAGGAAACCATAAACAAGACCAAAAGACAACCCTCAGAATGGGAGAAAATATTTGCAAATGAAGCAACTGACAAAGGATTAATCTCCAAAATTTATAAGCAGCTCATGCAGCTCAATAACAAAAAAACAAACAACCCAATCCAAAAATGGGCAAAAGACCTAAATAGACATTTCTCCACAGAAGATATACAGACTGCCAACAAACACAAGAAAGGATGCTCAACATCTTTACTCATTAGAGAAATGCAAATCAAAACTACAATGAGATATCATCTCACACCAGTCAGAATGGCCATCATCAAAAAATCTAGAAACAATAAATGCTGGAGAGGGTGTGGAAAAAAGGGAACACTCTTGCACTGCTGGTGGGAATGTGAATTGGTACAGCCGCTATGGAGAACGGTATGGAGGTTCCTTAAAAAACTACAAATAGAACTACCATATGACCCAGCAATCCCACTACTGGGCATATACCCTGAGAAAACCATAATTCAAAAAGAGACATGTACCAAAATGTTCATAGCAGCCCTATTTACAATAGCCCGGAGATGGAAACAACCTAAGTGTCCATCATCGGATGAATGGATAAAGATGATGTGGCACATATATACAATGGAATATTACTCAGCCATTAAAAGAAATGAAATTGAGCTATTTGTAATGAGGTGGATAGACCTAGAGTCTGTCATACAGAGTGAAGTAAGTCAGAAAGAGAAAGACAAATACTGTATGCTAACACATATATATGGAATTTAAGAAAAAAAATGTCATGAAGAACATAGGGGTAAGACAGGAATAAAGACACAGACCTACTAGAGAATGGACTTGAGGATATGGGGAGGGGGAAGGGTAAGCTGTGACAAAGTGAAAGAGCGGCATGGACATATATACACTACCAAACGTAAGGTAGATAGCTAGTGGGAAGCAGCCGCATAGCACAGGGAGATCAGCTCGGTGCTTTGTGACCGCCTGGAGGGGTGGGATAGGGAGGGTGGGAGGGAGACGCAAAAGGGAGGGGATATGGAAACATATGTATATGTATAACTGATTAAATTTGTTATAAGGCAAAAAATTTAAAAAAATAAATTCAAAAAAAAAACAAAAAAAAAAACATCCTATCCTCAATGTGTGTGACATCGGTCAAGCCTGAATAACCTCCAGTTGTTTTAATTTGCTTCCATATAAGTTACATCTATGTGTTTCATGTGCATGCACTTGTGTATCTACTTGAAAATGAGAAAAATCCTGACTTTGTACTGGAATGAACTTCAGACATTAACATGCAATTTTTTCTGAAAGTAAAGCTCTGACAAAACTCATATGAAAAGGTAATGAGAGATCCAGGATTATAATCATGGATTTCTGTTTACCAATCTTATGCTATTTCTACAAACCACTCTGAAATTAGATTCCACTTCTCTATGCAGTATAAGAATGGAAATAAAGATTATTTTTGTTGCCATTTTGCCTGAGGGATTTCAAGTGGAAGTAAGAGTCCCTTTAATCTTCCAGTTTCTTGTACTCAAGCTTAGTAACAACTGGAAAGTGTGCTCTGGCGTGATGCCATTTCCTGAGCAGGGGAATGCTAAGTCCCACTCTGGTGCAGTTTGCATTTTAGTGTATTTTGTAAATAAATTCTTAACAGATGGACAGAGCAGCAGGAAGCCAACACCAGGGAGTCAGCAGGTGTAGAAGAAAGCCAGAAATGGACTGGCACTGATGAAATTAACAAAACTAAAATATCTTGGGATTCACACATGCTGCCCACAGAATAAGTTGGCACTGACCAGATAGGGAAACTCAAATCAACCCTGAGCATTGAAAATTTCCATTACTCTGTTCCTATGGGGTAGCAGGGTCTCTCCCAGATGGTGACGTCAAAGTTATAAATCCTTCAGCATGTCAGTCTGTCTTCTCTTTCTTCCCTTGAAGTTGTCATGCAGCAGTAAGGTGAGATACAAATTATAATTATCAGGAGCATTAAACTGTTCTTTATTTAACTACACTAGACACAAAAGTAAGCAGGGAGGGAGAGAGATATGATCATTGTACCCTATAAAACATTGGTATAGTCTGCCAAAGGACTTGAAAGATTTCATTGCCACTATAAGCACATCCCATTCTACTCTCCAATCCATGGCATTGTTTCCCATAATGTGCAACTGTAATAGCTTCATTTTAAGGTCTGCTGCCCTGCTCACACAAAGATGTGACTATTGCATTAAAAGCCTCCTTCCCACACTAAAACCTGTCTCCCCAAGGATCTCTGCCCTTTGCCTTGCACCATAGGTGTTATCCGATGAGATAATTGTTGGCAACATGGGCCTAGGGCTTCCCTGGTGGCACAGTGGTTGAGAGTCCGCCTGCCGATGCAGGGGACACAGGTTCTTGCCCCAGTCCGGGAAGATCCCACATGCCGTGGAGCGGCTGGGCCCGTGAGCCATGGCTGCTGAGCCTGCGCGTCTGGAGCCTGTGCTCCACAACGGGAGAGGCCACAACAGTGAGAGGCCTGCGTACCGCCAAAAAACAAACAAACAACAACAACAAAAAACCATGGGCCTAATGCTGGCAGGACATCCAGGACCAGTGTGCTGGGCACTTGTCCTGGTCAGGCCCAGGGGTTTCTATATAAGTGTCAACGTTTCCCAAATCTCCAGGAACTCATAGTCTTCATTTGGAAATTCTTAATTACATTGCTTAATTTTTTATGAGTTTTGTAAGGGGTGTAGCAAATCCTTGGAGTTCAATATAGGTTCATACTTAAATTCTGACTTTCCCATTAACTAGCTGCCTGATGATGGAACAGTTGTCTAAGATCACTAAGCCTAACTTTCCTCACTTTTGAAATCAGGATTGTGAGAATTAATTGAGATCATGTGTACAAAGAACTCAGCAAAGCAACTGGCACATAATAATGAATCAATAATAGTGTTTTTATCATCATTTTCATTTTTATTAGAAATTAAATAGGGTTGGTGTAAAGAACATGATTTGAAAATTCTTAGGGATCATTGATATACCTGGCACAGGAGATTTCAAAACAGTCATAATGTGTGATGAGGAGGACAGGAAAGTGCAGGGTTGAGGTTGGAGAAAATTAGATTTGGAGGCTCAAGCTGCCTGGAAAGGAATTATGAAATCCACGATGTTATATGGTAAATCCAAGTTTAGTCCAAACTGGTTATAATAGTAATAATAATAATAATAATCACCATCATCATCAACTAGAATAAACTAATATTCCAAGTTTAGTACAAACTGGGTGGACTTGACATAGACAGCTCTTCCAGGTAACAAGGATAATCCTCTTCAGAACCCTAGACAAGGACCAGAATAATAGGGACAACACCTAACTGGTTCCCAAACCCCAAATAAAAAGTTAACTTAATGGATTGTAAGGCCAAAAATGTCACGTGCTGCCTTGACATCTTTGAACTTCACAGGGCCCTGAAGACCTAACTATGAGGTTAGGTCTCCTGCTTTCACCAGATATGCCCCCACAGAGGGGGAAAGAAGGGCTCCCACCAGGTTACTTCCCCTCTCAGCTGGAACAGCTATACTCCTCCTGGTCCTCAAGCTAATGGGCAGCCCATGAAATGATTCAAACAAACCAATATTATCCTCCCACAGGAACCAGGGTCTACCACACCCTTTTGTTACTATAAAGCCTGTCTCCCACAGCCCCTGATTGTTTGCCCTACTCCCAAGTGCAACCCCTATGTGGACCCTGCATTGCATTCAGCATATTCCTCCCCCAGGCTGTAAGTATGTGTAACCAATGAACTTCTGTTAGTCTCATTTCCAGGATTAGATACTATGTATTTGGTCATCTCCATAATCTCAAAATGAGAATTCCCCTTTGCCAGTGGGGTGGAGAAGAGGTGGATAAAATACCTATTATAATCAGACTATTAAAATCAGATGGATTGAATAAAGAACGGGTGTCTTTTCCTGGAGAACATAATCAGAAAACTAAGTCCAACTGACTGGTTTTGAGGGTTTGAAAGGAAGCCTGTATTATACAGAAGTTTAAGATAACAAGGTCAAGAAGGGGAATGGCAGATACAGGATATCATAAGCCTCTGGATATAATAAGCCTCCTGATGTCTTACATAGAAATGGACTAAGGAGAGTAGCCTTCAATGGCTTGTCTTGTCTTTACCCCAGTGAAAATTGGACTGTCAGAGTTAGGGGCTACCTCTCAAGCTAGTGATATACCTAGGTACATCATATCACTCAAAAAGAAGAAAAAAAATGATGAAAATTCAATTTTATTACCCATTTACTATTTCCATAAAATGATGAAAAGGCAAAAGGGTTTGAAGGGGAAAATTTAGAGATTCATTTTTTTATATGCATGCCCCAAAGTTTCATCCTCTTATTCGCAGGAAGTTAGTGACAGAATATTATTTATGTTCACACACTGGATGGCCTCCATTTAGCCTTTAACATTTTCTCTATAACCCTTGGAGTACAGGGTGAAGAGAGGGTAGAAGCCGATTACGTGTGACCCCCAGCTACGCTATGTATTAAAACTGTTCTATTTCTATGTGAAGTTTTGAGCCATCAACAGCAGTTGATCTATATTAATTCTAATCAACTAAGCTAAAACCTGACTTTTTAGACATCTATATACATTACTTAAAATATAGCTCTAACAGATTTAGCTGAGATGATTTTTTCCAACCAATATTTATCTACATATGTGAAATATAAGAGTAGGATGAGACTCCCAACCCTTTTTTGACAGATATACTGAAATATTCCCTTAAAAGCTTTTTGACATCCCCCAAATATTATAAGGATTTGGTTCTAGCTATTTCTGGATGAAATGACTGCATTGTGGATTAAAATACATAATTATTGATTTGGATACCTCTATGATCATTACGAAAGTTAAAACTAAGCAGATTATGATTTAGAAACAGGATAATGACTAATTTTAAAAAAAACTATTTTATGCGAAGGATGTTTTGTGACCTGGTATTTAGTATACACATCAGGAGATCCTGTTTAGGTTAACATTTATGTAATCAATCTAATGCTTTCTTTATTTAATTGATGACCTCTTTATTAAGGGCTATAATCAGAGTGTCTTAATTGAGTTCCCCTAAAATGGATTCTGAGATGAGGATTTGAGTGCACGTAGTTCATTTGGGAGTCGATCCCAGGAAACATCAACAGGGGAATGGGGAATGAGGCAGTGAAGAAAAGAAAGCCAATAAAAAGTGCACAATCTAGCAAGTTGCTACAGTGGTTAACTGGAGCTCAGAGACTGGATCCTGCGTTTTTAAATGTGAAAGAAAAGGGTAGAGAATTACTTTCCAAGATAATTTCAGTGCAGCCCAGGCTGGGATAGGAGGGTGAACCATATGCCCTCTCAAGGTCTCTTCCAATCTTATGATTATATGATTGCTCATTATTGAAAATTGGCTGGTAATTGGTTTGACACAGATAGGTCAGGATGTGAAGGGGACTGCACAACCTTTGGATTTCATAGTAAAGAACGATGTGTTTATCCCAGACACATTTAAGGGAGAACTTTTTTAAAAAAATTTATAAATATGTCATGCTAATATTCAAGACTTCTAATTAAGAAAGTCTATCTAGGAGTTGGCTACAATTTTGACAGGTAGAGAGGGAGGTTTGGTAGTGATGGAAATGAGAAGGACTCATGATGAACCCTAAATACTATACAGGCATGTACAGCACTGCTTTTTTGTCTGTTTGCTTTTAAACTACCTACATTGCTGATATATCATTAGATACTGGTTTTAGTAAAGGCTTACAAAGAAAAAAACTTATGCTTCACTTTGCTTACTTTTTAATTGGAAAAAAATCATTTTTTTTACAAACAAATGGAGATCTGATTATAATTATGTGACTTTTTGTACATAATTTTACGTAAGATTAGTCATCCAGAATGCATATTTTAAATGCACTGGCTATCGTTAATTGGTCAACAGTGAATTTTCAAAATGATCAGTCCAATTACTATCTGCCAAGTTGCAGAGATCAAACATAGTTTTTCTCTTTAGAGTCCTAATGTTTGTAAAAACAGAACATTTATAAATTTATACTCAGAATACTATTTTTTTAATGTAGCAAACTTAATGATGATCTCATTTTAACTGGGATGAGGGAAAGAACATAAAAGAAATTAAATAAAATAATCTTTATTTTAATTAATTTTGTTCACAGGACCTCTTAAACCTGCAACAATATAAAATTTTGGAGCTGAAAAAGATCTTAGTGACTATACTAGTCCAATCTTTTCATTTTGTAGGTAAGACAATAGGGGTTGAGAGAGGTTCCACGCCATCAACAATTTGGTGGCGCTAAGTATCCTGAATTAGAATGTGAACTCAAGTGTCCCATCTGTTAAGTTAATGTTCTTTCCACAACACGAATCAGGGATACAAAACTACTTGTTAATCTATTTCAGAAACACTTCTTAAACCTATCTAAATTTGAAAAGCAAGGTCTTGTAGTAAGAGATTGTGAAAAATGTCATCTTCCTATTATGTACCTGTAAACATCACCTAGTGAATCTACTGTAGATAAGCTTCAAGGAAGAAAAAGTCAACATCGGGATGCTCATTGTTAAACCTAATGGCTGTCTTTTGAGGTTGACACTAAAGCAATATTTTCTGGCAATTTGATTCAAGATTACCTTGGGAATAGATTTAAATAATTTATTCATTTCTACCAAAGGAAGTAAAATGTTTGCAATACCGAAGAGGATAACAGGTTTTCACTGATCTGGGATTTTTCCTTTGGCATCCTCTCTGAATGAAGAGAGGCCTATAACTACTAATATTTGCTTCAAAAAGAGATGATTGAGGAAGGGGGCAAAGGAGCTTTCTAGTATCACACAGAGCTCTTAAGAACAAGCAAGAAAAAGCCCAAGTTTGTCCTGAGGCAAAAATGATGTCCTCCTACCACCTTTGGGAAAAAGTAATGAACTGAAAGCTATGCTTTTGTTTTTATTTACTTTGTTGTAATTGTTTCAGTACTTCAACTACATTTTTATTAGGCTGTGAGCTTCGTGAGAGTGTCGGCTATGTCTTATTTATCTTCATATCTTTAGTGTCTAGCCTAATGTTTACTATGTAAAAGACAATAAATGTCTCATAAGTTAATGAGTGAGAATCTGGTGTAGCTAGCAGCTGTAATAAAATTCATAACCACAGAAATAAGAGTAAAGAGATAGGGCTAGGTGCTAAAGGACAAAGAAGAGAAAAATTATATCAGCAAAGGTTAAAAGAAGGCACTGTAAATGAAGAGAATTCAGTTCAGAGCTGCCTGAGAGTCAAAGTAAAAAGATCATATGATCTTCACACTTAAAGAGCAAAAAAATAACATCTACTAAAAGAATACTTTATAATATTTTATAAGAATATTTAAAAAATAAAATTCAATAAATATCCATTAATCACCTACTACTTTTAAGACGTTCCATTTGGCAATCTGGGCCCATACACAAAGTAAAAAGGGTCATCAGTCATAAAAGGGTTATGTAATGGATGACAGAGAACAAACACATACATGAGCATAATATTAGACAAGATGTAATACATCATAGAGGAATATGACGTGATTCAGAGGAAGGAGGAATCACACATGACTGCAGGGATCATGGAAACATTCTTAAAGGAAGTTTTGTTTAAAATGGGCCTTGACATCTAAGTAGGTTTTTCAAAGTAGGATGTGAGAAAGCTAAGGAAAAGTTTTTCAGACATAAAGGTAGCATGTGCAAAAACACTGAATTAAGAGAGTATGTTTCATGCTCCTAGGGAAGTGAACAATCCTTATAAGTTTAGCTCTCACAAAGGCTTTATGTCAGGAAGTAATAAGAGATAAAGTTGAATTAGTACTTGTAATACTAATAGAAATTCAGTACCTCCTGAAGAGAAGTAATTTAGCACGAATCAAATTCAGCATCCTTATCTTGATTCAAAGCTTTTCTTTAATTTCCACTCAGGTTTGAATCCTTTGGCATATCTAATTTTAATAATTAAAGGATTCTTTGGACTACACAGCATCTAGCGTTCTTTTATAATTCATGAACTTGGTAAAGTTTTAATATTGTATGGATATGAATGAGATTACTAAAACAGGCTAACAAGCCATCTGCTTCATGACACACACTTCCATAAATGTCAGAAACTTTATGTTACCACAAAATGTGGCAACTTTCTGTGGAAGAGAAGTTCTCTAACAGGCATTTGCAGGATACTCTTGTCTGCTTAATCTGGCACATCACAGCTATAACAATAAATGCCCCTAATAGAAATAGAAGGAAAATTGGCTGTAAACTTTCATAGGAGAAAGCCTGATGCTTTGACCATGGTTTCTATATTCTTGTTCCAACAAAAAAGGCCATTACTATCCAAGTACCCACGCAATTTAGAAGATCCTGCAGGTCTTAAATCCTCTTGTTTGGAAGACTCAGATACTAAGACAGAGAAGAGGGTTCATCTATTTTCTTGGTAATGTATAAACAGTGGATGTTTACTGTTCCCTGTTCAGGGAAAAAGTAACTCTGCTATCTTTCCATAAATCCTGCTGCTATGCTTAAACTGCCTCCTGAAAGAGGTAATCCAGTCCTTGAGGATGAGATATTTTATTTCTTCCTTATATGAAGAGGTACCCAGATAAACTCTCTGTACAAAATACCACATATTCATTAAAATCAAGAAGTGAGGCTGTGGTCTGCTTTGGTTCTTGGTATCAGCCATGTCTTTAGAATGAATTACAATTCTGTAATTGACAGCCAGTTCCCCATTTATCTGTGGCTTGCATGGACTCATCAACAAATCTGCAAACTTCACAAGTCTATGGACTCATTTCCATGTGGTTTCAATGTCTTCCCTGTTTACACATACACACAAGAGAGAAGTAACCAGTAAACAACAAATATGCCATAGAAAAGCAATTCTGCAATGGTTCATGTTTTATGTTCTAATAATGCTCAAATCCAGCTTCCAGGACTCAGTGTACTGTATCAGCAATAATGAGTAAAACTACTGAAACTCATTAAAGAACTTACTAATCAGTATACTAATTGAGGCTATCTGCTTCCTATTATACAGAGACAAATCAAACAGGTTATAGTGATTCCCAGAAAACATCTGTGGAAACATGTCAAAATTAATGATAAATAAAATCGAACTCCCTTTGTGGTTGATTATTCATCCAGCTGCATCTAAAAAGTGCTATCAAAGAAAATTATTCATTAGTTATCAAATCAGAATAAAATCTTCTAACCACTAACAGTATAACCTCTCAATTAGAGGTGAACAGGTCTTAAATTAGCCACTTACTTGCACCATATCATGTGGGTTGGGGGAAAAAAAATATAATCCTTTGGAAAGAAACCTACCAAATCTATGTGAAAAATATAGAGGTAGATAATAACTTTCAGAGTGTGTCTTATAGCAGAAATCAAAATTATCTTTTCCAGAAAGAACTGTCTGGGTTATATGGAACATTTCTTTAATCAAGGGTCTTCTCTTTGGTGAGGCAGGCAAGCTATTTAAGACAACCTAATGGAACATATAGGAAGACCATATATATAATACATACATATATATATATATATATATATATATATATATATATATATATATATACATACATGTATGTGTGTGTGCATGAAAATCATACTATGAAATCAGCCACTCCCTACTGTTACCAAATTAAATATTACCAGGTCACCTTACCCTCCTGCTTAGAACTCAACTTTCCTTTGTTCTTAAAGTTCAAATTCTTGATAGAAGACACAAAGTTTCCTATAAATTAGCCTTGACTTTCCATATTGTCTTCACCTCCTTCCATTCTCTCCTTTACCCTGATACTTACTTGTTTTTCTGTTCTGTTTTGTTTTGTTTTAATTGTGCCTTGATCCCACTAGACTCCAAGTTCTTTTTATTTGCTGTTCCTTCCTCCTAGGGGGCCTTCCATCCCATGGCCATTCTCACTCCACACCTGGATAACTTTTAGTCACTTTTTAGTTATCAACTTAATATAAGTTCTCTTTGAACTGTAGAATATAAATTAGATCTTCCCATAATACACTTTTATTGCACACTGTCTCTTTGGTAAACTTTTTTACAAAGCTGTGGATGAGTTTAAGCAATGAATGTTTAGTAGTAAAATTGATAAGATTAATAGTTAACTCTGTGTGAATAATGATGGAGGGAAAACATGAAGTCTAAGTTTATAGATTGTGAAACTGGATGAAATATGGTGCTATTCACAGGGAAAGGGAAGAGAAGGACAAGAACAGAATTAAGGAGAAGGGAGGTAATGAATTCAATTTGAGGCATATTCAGATTTAAGTGCCTCAAAGACCTCCAAATGGAGATGTCTAGCTTACAATGACATGGAAAGTATAGAGCAAATGTGTAAAATATAGATTCAATACAGTTGTAGAGAAATAAGACAGTATAGATTATAACACTAAAGCTGGTATAAGGGCTAGGTATAGAAAATGAAATTAAACTGAGAAGCAGCATCCAGGATAGTAAGAGAAAACCCAAGAGAGTTGGTGTCAACAAAGCAAAAGTAATGTTCTTCAAGAACAGTGAGGTCAACAGTGTCAAACATGACTAAAAGTTTCAGGAAGATAAGCACTGACAGTGTTTGATATTTATTAACAATGATAACCTTGGCAACATCAGTAAGAATGAAGTGCTGGGGAAAGAATGAATGATAAGGAAGTAGAAAAAGTAATCTGTATAAAAATTTTTGTGAATGAAAGTAGGAACCATAGTATCTAAAGAGGCTTTTATAAGGAGACATTTTGTTTTGTTTTTGTGTTAGTTTTTTCCTCTCTGTGTTTTATTTATTTTCATAGTGACAAAATGTTCAATTACTTACAGAAAGGAACAAGCAGGAAGGAGAGGTGAGGCTATGTGGGAGAGAAAAATTAGTAAATTGGGTCTTCTGAGAGATATTTAAAAATAAGAGAGAGACGGTTAAAAAAAAACATGGAAAGACTGAGAAGCAGTTTTAAATGCACAGTGGAAGCTGAAGACATAAATTTATGTTGAACAAAACTGTACCATTCTATAAATTCTTCCACTGTGTTAGCACCTCAAATGTAAAGGCAAGATTATTAGATTAATCAAGATGTCTTTCCTGTGCAAGTTTATCAGCAGAACAGGTAATAGAGTTGAAAATAGTGCTAAAAGAGTCATGAAAAGGGATGGTAACTTAAGTCCAATATTAAGAAGAAACGAAATAAAGTAAGGGTGAAGAGAGGAACCCAATAGGGAAAAAGTAGATGGGCCAAAGGATTGGATAACTAAATGAGGATGATCAGCAGTAGCTTACTTAGACTGTTTGAAGGTTTGGAAATTATGTCAGACAATGGAACGTTTGAATTTAGGATTTTAAAAGGGTAATGTTTGCAGATGATGAGAAGGCTCAGAGTATTACCATGGGGGTAACTGGATAAAATGCATGGAAGTAATGATACCTAAAGATGAAGAAGTCAGGGGCCTAAGAGACCAGAATATTCAAAAGCTAGCTTCCCAACACATTTGCCAATGTCACACAAAGTCCACAGGTCTCTGGGGCAGGGAGTAAACATATGAATTGTGTGTCAATGTCTTCCATGAGTAAAGAGGAATAATCTGGCAGTCAGTATATGACAGTGAAGCAGTAAGTAGACTGTAGAAGAGCCAAATGCCATGGTTTCAAGGATATGTGGAAGCAGTAGTCTTAAATTTACTGTTAACAAAGGAAAAGACACACAACCGAATCTCTAACCCTGAAGGAAAATGACTAAGAAGCTAGAGTGTCCATCCATGCATCTTTCTCTATGCCAAAGTCAAACACAATTTACTGAACCTATGAAAGGGCTAAGGAAGTCACAAAGGAGTCTTGGGATCAGTGAATGAAAAGGTAGCCTGTAGTCCAAACATGGCTCAAAAATGCATTTTGGTTTGTACAGTTCTTACAAAAATAGAATTTGATAATCTTTAGTCAGAGCATATAGTTTTTGCTTTACCATAGCACTGACCACTTCCTATTTTCTTACAGCTGACATAATAATTCCCATATGCACACTACATACTTCCCAGCATTGGCACTGAGTATTCAACATCTGCTCCAGATTTTTTTTTCCAGGAAAAAAAAGGGGAAATTTTTCTGTTTGCATTCATTCTTAGTGTTCCAGGAAAATCCAAAAATAATTTTGGGTGACCCACAAAGCTTGTGCGTAGTGATAGGATGAGCAGGTTATCTGTGTTAGTGAGAAAGGAAACTGAGGTAAAAAATACTCTGAGTTGATGGCAAATTAGACATCAATTGATATGAAATCTCTAAGCTGGGAGTCAGACAGAAACTAAGCAATAGGCTTAATCATTGTGTAGTTAAACATAGGACTTCTAGCTTAAAAAGGCAGAAGTAAGGCTATCCTGTGTAAAATAACTTGCAACCATTAGTCTCAGGGCACATTATATTGGGTTGGCCAAAAATTGCCTTCAGTTTTCAAAGTACCTTCAAAGTAAAAATAAAAGACACATTGTTCATTCTCACCAAGAACTTTATTGAACAACGTATTCACCCTTTTGTTCCACTATCTTCTTCCATTTTTAAGACAACTTCGTAATTCCATCTTCCCAAAACTTTTTATCTTTTTGAACAAAGAACTGTTCCAGGTGCCTTTTACAGTCTTCCAGGGAATTGAATTTTTTTCCATTAAGAGAATTTTGTAAAGACTGAAATAAATAGAAATCTGAAGGTGTAATGTCTGGTGAATACAACGGATGAACCAAAACTTCCCAGCCAAGCTGTGGCAGTTTTTGCCTGGTGATCAAACAAACAAGATAATACAGTCTTGCATTATCCTGATGGAAGACTATGCATTTTCTTTTGACTAATTCCGGACGCTTTTCATCTAGTGCTGCTTTCAGTTGGTCTAATTGGGAGCAGTATTGTTGGAATTAATCGTTTGGTTTTCCAGAAGGAACTCATAATATAGGACTCCCTTCCAACCCCACCATATACACAACATCACCTTCTTTGGATGCAGGCCGGGCTTCGGTGTGGTTGGTGGTGGTTCGTTTTGCTTACCCCACGATCTCTTCCATTCCACATTATTGTACAGTATCCTCTTTTTATCGCCCGTCATAATTTGTTTTAAAAACAGAATGTTTTCCTTACGTTTAAGTAGAGAATCACATGCGGAAATATGGTCCAGAATGTTTTTTTCGAGTAACTTATGTGGAACCCAAACATAAAGCGATTAACATAACCAAGCTGGAGCAAATTATTTTCAATGCTTGATTTGGATATTTTGAGTATGTCGGCTATCTCCCGCGTGGTATAACATTGATTGTTCTCAATTAATGTCTCGATTTGATCGCTATCAACTTCAACTGGTCTACCCGACCGTGGAGCATTGTCCAGTGAGAAACCTCCAGCACGAAATTTCACAAACTACTTTTGACACGTTCAATCAGTCACAGCACCTTCTACATACACTGCACAAATCTTTTTTGCGTTTCAGTTGCGTTTTTACCTTTCTTGAAATAATAAAGCACAATGTGCCGAAAATGTTGCTGTTTTTCTTCCATCTTCAATATTAAAATGGCTACACAAAAATTCACCAATTTTGATGTCTTTTTTAAAATGCATGCTTATATGACAGCTGTCATGTGTAATCTAACAAAATTGTTTCAAATGAAGTTAAAGACAACTAAGCGCTACTAGAGCCATCTTACGGAAAAAAACCGAACGAACATTTTGGCCCACCCAATATATTAAGATGGATGAGAAAAAAGTATGATGGTGCATAGATATTCCTAGGAAAAACAGAGAGGAACACTAAGTTGACATTGCTAAATGACTTTCCAAACCAGATGTGAATATTGATCAATGATTTGTGACATAAGCATGGCACACAGAGAGTAGGGATGGTGATAAGTTTAGCAGCTGCAGAAGTATAAGGGCAGATCTTATTTTCCTCAAACACATCAACATTGCCTGTTACTTGTAAGTACAAAAAATGAAACCAAGAAGTAGAGGTAAAATAAAGAGTTAAAAAGCAAAAGAATAACAGCCAACACAGACAATTCTGGGAAATGCTTGCAAGGAAAAGCAATTCTGTAGCATTTGTTTATTCATTCATTCAACAAATACTTACTGAGCACTATGTTAAACTGAGTAGTACACTAAACACTGAGGCCTGGTGAGCAAAACAGAATGAGCTCTTGCTCTCATGGAGCTTATAGTCTACCCATGTACTTGATGTAATGTTTCTAGCAATCTGATTCATTCATCATCCAAGAGTTAGATAATAGCAGTAGTTGAATGAGGGAAAATAATACATACACACACACACACACACACACACACCTGGAAATGTGCAGAGAGCAGTAATATTAACATGCTATATAGTTTATGCTCTTTCAAAGATCTAAGCTGGAAAGCAAAAGCAAGAATGTACTTTCTGTCCAAAAAAAAAAAAAGTCTAACTTTGAAAGAGATGCAGAAACTAGAAAACAGCATTGAAATTTTATAGTATAAAATAGTTTATAACCATTACTTCACTAGAAAAATAATAAAAATTGTGATCAGGAATCATTCTACATAGATAAACCTACTATCAAAAAGGGAGATTAGAATGGACTTTCAGAATTTAAAAGGGCTGAGATTACACATCTAAAATGAGAAGATACATTTAACTGAGGAGGCTTTGGTACAACTCGTGGTGAAAGCTGTAATAGGACCCAGAAAAATAATCCCTCTGGACTCCCTATGAAGCTCCTAACAGGTCCTCAGAGAAAAATGACCTTGTGTCAGGTGTGGTGATTATCAGCCTTTTAAGCAAACAAAAAGGTCACTCTGACACCAGGGAGTGTGCCATTGTCCCCCTACTTCTGTCCTCTGATCCTGCTGTGGTATTTTCCCACCTAGATGGATGGTATATGGCAAAAGGCCCAGACTATTCATGTGCTTGATGGCCTACTAAATTGTTCACTAACGTTTTTGACGCTGGCTCTATAAGGCTGTCATGGCATCCATTTCTGTTACAGATTCACTCTTTGCACAGCGTCCCCTTTGACAGTGAGTAGTATAAAAGGGCATTGAAATCAAGACTCACAAACCCCTTCTGCCCAGGATAAAGAGACTTCCTGGGGTCAATTCAAGCAGTCTATTACACAGCTGAATGAGATAAAAAAGAAAGCAAATCCTGTTGATGGTCATTCAGAAGCAGCCAGATTGCTCTGCCGTGTGCTTCCCCATAGATCTCCAATTTATCACCATTGTCTAATTTTCATAGAGCACTGACAGCACATAGTGTAGTATACAGAGACCCCTGAGCAGTCAAAGCCTTTGTGAAGAGCCGATACATAAAAGAGATCTGTGATGGAGAACCCTTCTTGGGAGATAGGTTCGTGTCTGCTCAACCATTTGTTTTGTGTGTTGGTTAGCTTAATATTATTCATAAAGAAAGTTAGGGAAAGCAATTTCCTCCATTTGAGAATCACCACCATCCTAGAATCCTAAATCACTCATCTTTACAGGAGTGGGCTTACTGTAAAGACAGGATTTTCAAACAAAGTTTGATGACTACAGCAAGTGTTTCTTTAAATCAACTGCTTAAATATTTATTAGGTATAATGGAGTCTGACTTCATTTTTTTAAAATATTTGATTACTGACAGCTTTCAAGCCCCAATCTCTTCCCCTTCTGCCCCACATCTGGGCAAGCTAATAGGAAGCCAAGTGTCCCTTTTTCTTTTGACACTGGTGGGAATTTGAAACCATGCAAGCCCTAATCCACATATGGAAACCCTCATCCCAGGTCCACCCCCTATCCACCATAAAACTCCAACCTAGTTGTTACTCCTGCTCTCCAAAGTCATTTTTGGACCTACTTAGGAGCCTTTCCTGCTCTCCCCAGAAAGCCTCATTATTTGCATACCAAACCTTTTTAAACACTGTTGAACGTATGGCATCATCATTTTCAACACCCAAACCAAATTTTGTATGGAGGGTCCATCCCAATTTTTAATGACTACAACATTAAAACTTATCAAGAGAATAATAATTTTAATAAAATGACTGACAACCATAACTTATAGCTAGTCTGTCAGTTCCCTATTTTCTAAAGCTAAGTCATGTCTTGTCCTAGACACAGGCAGACTAAAGAGGAAAAGGGGTTGGTATAGGGCCCAGATTACTCCACAAGGCTCAGGGAAGATTGAAGCCTTGTTGTCAGTTATAAGTAGAGTTTCCTTTGGGAAACTATTGCCTCAGTTTATCCTTTGACTGAATTTTCAAGAGTGGGCTAAAAAGATGTAAATAAAAAGGTGTCAATAAGCCAACACACTCTTGTCCTCAGAGTTTCCATAAATGTATTAAGAAACAGAATAGGAATAGAGACAAAAGTTAAGTGAAACTTGTCCCACATTGGCTGGCTGATTGCCATTTGGCCTTTCCATATTAGAATAAAAAGACAGTTGATCTAGTTAGAATTCACACAGTGTTGTACTTCAGATCTCAAGAATACTGACCAGAGCTGCTAGTAATGGAAGTAACACCAGATGTGGAATGAGAGAGAGGTTTTAGTTTCAGCTCGGCCAATGACCACCTATTTGACTTACTTCGGTCAATTTATTTAAGCCTCAATTTTCCCTCCTGTAAAGCAGTGATAGTATATATGTCCTGGTTAATTCAGATATTTTGAGTATTAAAATAACATAACATACACAGAAGTCCTTGGTAAAGTGTTACACAGCACAAACATACACATTTTAAAAATCTGTGCACCATACACCCGAGATCATCCCTTATGCAGAACTCTGTGGGTCTTACACAGAGACACTTAATTTTAATTTACAAACAATTATAACAAACTTGCTATTCTGACTTTTAAGTCTTTAGCAGTTTAAAAGTGGAAAATTAGAAAAAGGAAGAGTTTCTTGATTTTCCATAACATTCATAATCACTATTATGAACTTCGAATACAACATTATTTTACATAAGCACAGGGACAATGAGAGCAAAGGGGCAGCTGATAGATAACCTAAGAGAAAAAGAAGAAACAAGTCATAGTCATCAGTCACAAGAATTCAGAAAGTCCAGAGAGCTGAGAAATGAGCTTTATGTACTTTGATTGGTTTTGTTTAATCACAGCAAATTGTAGATGATCCTGGAGAAAAGATAAAAGTTTTATAAATGTTCGGTGTATTTATTTAAGAATATAAAAAGTATTATAACTGTATTATAACAAGTAACTGATTTAGGGAAGTTTCCATTAAGAAAAAAATGCCAAATAAACCTTTTGGTGCTTAAAGTGATTAAAAATAAAACAATTCTACTACCAATATCAGGAAAAGAAAAACTTTTATTTATTCAGTTGAACTTAACAACCATTTCTTTGGTGCTTCTGTCAGTGCTTATTTTATTCAGTTTATAGAGAGATTCCATCTCCAGTAGTTCCATAGTCAGCAATTAGATAATCTTATATTACCTATACATATACTTGTAACAACTCTGTTACATGTATTAAGTCTCTCTTATAAAATTTAAAATGGCATATAGAGAATATTAATGTTGTTATGAAATGATAGCACAAGGTTTCAAAACGTCATCCATAATTTTGCTCATGTCTTCCCCTGTTCACTGTGCTCTCTACCTCTATCTAGTACCTTCATCCTCATAATTCCTTTTCAGCTCCTCTAGAACAAAAGAGCAAGTGATCACAGTCTCCCTCTCATCTCTCTCCCCACACAAACCCCCAAGGAAAAGAATAGTAGTCTATTCTTCCCACATAAGGAAGGGTCAGCAACTGAAATTTGTCACAGAGACCCTATGAGACATGTTTATAGAGATGAGTATGAGTTAGCCAGGTTGATGGGAAGGGAAATGTTATGACTATGACCCTTAATAATCCCTGGGTATCTATTCACATATGTGTTGTGATCCTTTTATGAATTGCCTGCAGGAGACTGGCTGGTCTTTAGACAACAAGACAACTCTGAGCTTGGCTGCTAGAAACTGCAACATCAGTTTGCTTGGTAAGTGGGTGTTAGAGCCAAGTGCATGGCATAAAAAAATACATGGCTGATGTTGTGTACGTGCAGCTAAGACACAACACCAATATTTTTTGACTGAGAATTAGGACCATTTCCCTAGGTACAAAGATAGTAACAACAATGTAGATGGCATGTCACTCTAAGTACTTGAACCTATGATTTTTGTCTGCCCTGCCTGGCACTCAGGATCCTCTCCTGTGGAAACAGAGCCCTAATTTTCCTCTGAAAAATCCCCTTCTGCCTCATATGTTTTGGGGGATATAACCCCTCATGCTCTAGGCCTGAGAATGTGGCCCAAGGCTTCCTACTAACAGCATCCCATACTCTGGGACAGTGAGGTGTTTTCTAGGATAGTACTTACTTAGAGTTACTTGGAAAGAGGAAGTTTCTTTTTCCTGATGAGTTTGTCACTTCTAGTGTTTACCTTGCCTCTGTAAAGTTGGAATCTGCCTAAATCAGGTAAGTCAGACAGATCAGACGTGTTGAAACCAAAACTTGGAGAAATATAGATTCCTGACTACATAATTGATACATCTGTCCTTCCTGAAAATGACCTGGATTATCAGTTATTTGAGCTAACTCAGTTCCTCTGATTATTAGGCCTATTTATTTGGGCTATGGTCACTTGACATCAGACTTCTCTTTAATGTCTTTATTGCTATATCTGTTTCTCCTTCTGGATGCAAACACTTAAAAGTCAGAGACTGTGTCTTAATGAGCTTTCTATATTTAGTTAGAAATGTATTCATCTATATCAACCTCTAGTCCAGTAGTCAATAAATGTTCTTCAATGAAAGACTAGGGAAAAATATGTAGATACATACACAGAAACTTGGTGTGTTTACAGACCCATGTAGCTGCACTATGTTGAATTTTCAAAATTTGAGATTGAAAATTTTCAAAGATGTAACTATATTCTCATGGAATTCAACAAACAACAATTAATGGCTCCTGGAATATGAAGTCTTCAATATTTCTCTTTTCCTTTTCTTCTTCTCCTCTTTATTCATTAATTACTTATTCATTTATATATTTATGTAGAGATATTAGACAGTGTACAAAAGTGTTTTAATTATTATTATATTTCTTACATAGGAAACTTAATGCTAACTCAATTAAGGGGGGAAAGGTGCAAGTTAACTAAAACTTTTGGTAATTATTAACCTATTCATTTAGAGAATATGAATCATGCAGAATAAAGTATATACAAAATTCAAAAGTAAAGAAACAAATTATTCAATTCCATTTGCTGAAATTTTACTACCAGCATCTATTTGTTTGCAAGTTTGATTTTCTCTTCAAAACCAAACACATTTTAGTGAAGGAATAGGTTATCATGCCATTCAGAACCTCTTCCTCTAGCAAACAAATCAGAACGATCTCAATTTTAGCACATGTCAACCACTAGTTCAATAAAACAACTATAAATATATTGATAAGATGTACAAGTAAATTAAGCAATAAAATAGTTATTTAAATCTATGTTTATATCTTCCTATAACATAAAGCAATTATATTTTAACTCGGCTACCTTTTTATATCAATTACAACTTTCTTGTAGTTCTCATGGGTATGTCATGTGGCTAGATCATTTCAGAGATGACAGTACTGAAAATTTCTGGGAAAAACAAAGAAGTGGAATGTATTATTTAAGATCTTTTTTTAGTGCAACGAACTACATAACTAAACTATAACTCTACCATATTGTTCTTTTCTACATTTTTTTTGAGTCTAGGGAGTAAGAGCAAATGACTATTGTTAAATCATTTGTTTGCCATATCTTCCTACAAAACATATGGCCATGGCCACTGCTATGGCATCCCGTCACTGTCTTTCAGTAGAGAAAGAAACAAATATACGCACTAAGACAAGAGCATGGTCAAGGAACTTCTTATGGGAAATAATTTTCTATTTTATGAGAAAGTACAGTTAAAATTCCATTTTTTGTGGAGTATAAACTCTTGTGACTAAACATTAAAAATATTTATTCTTTGAAATGTCAGTAATTTATATAATTCTTAAAATAATTAAACACTGAAGCTTTAATGAATTAAATTCATATGAGTAAGTCCAAAATTAAAATATGGCATAAGGGAGTAATCCATGTTACTTTTCTTTCTCTCTTATTCATTTTTTTCTAAAAGGGTACTATTCAAAATTGCTATCTTCTGTTTACTTAAAAATTGTCTTGGAAATTCTTTTATGCAAAATTTCATACTTAGTCTCATCTTTCTACAGCTTGTATGGTTTGAGGAAATTAAGAAATAAAACATCATAATGCAAGTAAAAAATTTGACAATGTCAGCACTGGAAAATCTCCCCATCGTATATACATTGATGACCTATATTAGACAATATCCTCTTTCTCTGTGTCCCTGAGATTTCTCCAGTAAGTGAGGAAGCTATCTGAGACCCTGCCAGACGCCAGGCACTGTGTGAGATGTTTTCACATATCTACGTGCTAAACCAGCTCAGCAATCTCAAGAAGGACTGTTCTCTTCTCTTTAGATGAAGAGACAGTGAGGCTCACCCAAAGAATAAACAAACAGCTTTTACAAGATCACAAAGATTGTAAGCAACTGAATAGGGACTTAAACCCAGTTCTGCCTAACTTCAAGCCCTATTACTTAAGGATTTGCCTTTGGTTGACTGATTTTTCAAGTGAAAACTGTACCTCTACATGGCAGAAACCAGGACTCTGCTATCAGAAGCCTCTTCAAAATGAAAATTGTATAATTCTTTCCCTTTCTCTTTTAATGGCCATGTAATTTATCTACTGACATAAAGTTATCACATATTTATATGTATTATTCTATAAATACATATAGAAAATAAAAATGTCTATGCATCTTTATTATTATAGGAACACTTAGAGGTATAGTTAAAAGAATAAGTATCATTATTATTTTCTGGGTTTATGTCTCAAAAATAATGAACAGAATTTGGGTTGTAAATCATCAAATGTACCCTTGAGGAAGAAGTCCAGGTGCTGTGGGTCATTGGAAATCATCCTCCGGGCCTGTCCCTGTTTTAAGTATCACCGCATGAATGACTACAACATACAGTGTATAATCAAGTGGTGGAATGTCTGGTTTGAATTATAAAACCTTTAGGAATTTAGAGGAGAGATTAATGAATGAAATTTATAAAGGTAAAGAAACAGAGTGTCTCTTAGATTTGGTTGTGTGAATGCATGTACTGTTAAAAGTTATTCTTTTTTAGGGTGCATTAGAATTTCTCATTTTTAGGAAAGCAAAATTTTCAGCAGGAAGAAAATTCACAAGAAGAGAACATCATTGGGATGACTCAGTTAAAATATGTAGAAAGTTATAAATTGAAGTACAGAGACCATCAGTTTCCTTTATTAGAATCAAGGGAAAAAAAAAAAAAGCAATGTTTCTGCTGGTCTCCTGTGCTCACACTGGATCAAGCAAGAGGCGCCATATGATAAATGGCCACAGCATACTTAATTACATTCCTTAATTACTTGGAGATCTGTAGTAGCAATATTATTTCACATGGGTCCATTTTATTTCTACTCCCTGATTGGCTGTGCAGCCAGGTTTTCCTTAGCTCATTTCCAAATGAGCAAAGTTGTAAACAAAAGTCACTAATAAGCAACAAAGGTAATCACTTCTATGACCCAAAGCCTTGCATCCAGAAAAACTATTCTTTCAGAAAATGAATTCTAGATTTTGTGTTCACAAGAAGTTATCCTGGACTAATCACATGTGTGGTCTAGGAGAAACTGTGGTGATTCTGCTACTCTAACTACAATCAACTAGATCAAGGATATAACCACTTCCCCTGTGACCTCAAATGTTGTAGCTGGTTGGCACCATGAAAAAGTTAATTACAATCCCTGAAACAATGTGTCATTTCATTTTGCAACCATGAATCATTCTCTGTCTGGTCTAGTCTCCTGAGATTCATTTTCATAGTAAACTAATATTCAGAGTATCAGACTGTGATTAGTGACAGTGACACATTATACAGATTGGGTCCTCAGGACTATGCTGTACCCTGTTGCTATAGAAAGTTTGGTAGAGATCTTGGTGATAATAATCTTGACATTATGAAAAGCGGCATAAAATTCCATATGTATCTCCTTATGAAACAAAATTTGACCAAGGTTTCACATCTTGAATAGCTGAATGCTTCTGAACAACCTATATAATTAAAAAGATTATAATAGATGGTTTGTGAGGCATGGGAGACTAATTTTGTCTAACAGGTTTGAGAGTTATATTTGCATGTTTGTGGGTTAATCACATTTTCAGTTTAGGGTTGTATTTGAAAAACCACAATCTAAGAAAACATTTTTGACCTATTAGATTTAAATACCAAATGCTCTGAATATTCTTAAAATGTTCTTAACCTTAAAAAATGAAACATATTTTCTAAGGATATTCTTTACCAAAAAGTATTATAGAAAAAAAAAAAGATTGTGAGAAAGAATTTGGAAAATGATTTAAGATGTCATAAAATATACATGAGCGAACCAAGGCAAGTGACATTATAAATCCCTTTGCAACTCTTAAAAATGTTCATGGTTTGTGTCTATGACTGTGTATTCATAGTCTTCCTATAACTTATTAGAAGGATATTTATTTTTTCTTTTCCATTATAGTTTATTACAAAATATTGAATATGGTTCCCTGTGCTATACAGTAGGACCTTATTGTTTATCTATTTTATGCATTATTATCTGCTAATCACAAACTCCTAATTTATCCCCCCCTTTCCCGCCTGTAACCATAAGTTTGTTTTCTATGTTTGTGAATCTGTTTCTATTTTGTAAATAAGTTCATTTATATCTTTTTAGATTCTACATATAAGTGATATATGATATTTGTCTTTGTCTGACTTACTTCACTTAGTGTGATAATCTCTAGGTCCATCCATGTTGCTGCAAATGACATTATTTCATTCTTTTTTATGGCTGATTAATATTCCATATGGGGTATGTGTTTGTGTGTGTGTGTGTATATATATATATATATATATACACACACACACACACACAAATACACCATATCTCCTTTATCCATTCATCTGTGATGGACATTTAAGTTGCTTCCATATCTTGGCTATTGTAAATAGTAGTGCTATGAACATTGGGGTGCATGTATCTTTTCAAATTAGAGTTTAGAAGGATATTTAGATCTGACTCAGCTGGCATGACAAACAAGATGTTGGAGATGAACTCTTATGTTGGGTCTTCTTTTATCCATCAACTTTGTTCATCACACCAGAAAGAGAAATTTTACATGCAGGGGGAAAAATGTGTCCTTCAAGTAGTCTTTCCTCAAACATATATACACAACTATGGTATCAGGGAGTTTACTCTCAAGTGTATGGTTAGGAAATGGGGTTTAATGTGTGTGGGAAAGGTGAGGGAAGGATGTGGTAGTTTTATTAATTTCTATTTGCAAATGTGTGCTATTAGGAAAAAGCCTATGATCAGAATTGTCTGCAATATTTTTCTATCAAGACTAAAAAACTCGTAAAGAGCCTTCCTAAGTATCTTTTGCATGGGACTTAGGGCAAGGGAAGCCGTCCATGATGAAGACTCAGACTTGGAATCTATAGATTTACCACTTAAGTCTCAAGTCTCAACATTTAAAATATAAAATATAGGAATTTTAACACATGATCACTGAAAGAAAACTATCTGTCCATTTGAAGAGAGCCACAGCTTTATGTAGCATCACCTAAGTTATGTGCAAAAAAAAAGTCAGTCTTGTGTTGCTGATACCAATCCTGTGTAAAACCTGCAGATATAAAAGTTGAGGAGTAAATCATAGCACTAATGAAGTTAACCTGGTTTAATGAAGTTAACCTGGTAGAGTCCAAAATGGCATATGCAGTAGAGAAAAAAAGCAACAGAAACAGTTCATGCTGTTCTAATTGTTACAATTTCATTGGCAATTTAAATAAAATAATTCAAATTGCTGCAATTAACACACACATAGAATTCAAAGGATGGTGGGTAACCTCGCACAAAACACACTGTGGAATCAGCCCTCCTCCAAAGAACTAACCTTCATAAATCATTTGCATCCAAAGGATGCCTGGATTCATGCTCTGCAAAAAATATCAGCACAGTAAAAGCAAGGCCCCTAAAGGAGAATGACCATCAACAGCAAGCACTGTTTCCTGGTTTATTTCATCCATATGAATGCACAGATATTGGCTGTGTTACATTCACAAGCTCCCTGGCTGAAGGTGGGAGTTTCTTTTTTCTGCATGGGTGCCCTCACACAGCTTCAAAGGAACTGTTAGCAAGGACTACAGGCTGCTGTATTGCTGAGAAGTGAGTCTGATTCATGTTGACAGAGATGACACTTACTTGACTGCAGGGGCACAAGACCATCTTGTCTGTGGTTTAGGTCTGGATAAAGGGCTCTCTTCTCTAACACATTAGAACACTGTAGCCACAAATTGTTATTTGAGATGTGGGGGAAATGTGTTCAATGTTTTTCCAGTCACCTGAAATCAAATTTAAGACATATTATCTGGGAGATGTGGGAAAACTTTTCTCTTATTAGGTCAGACTTATGCAAGCACAGAATAGACACTACCAAGAATGATGATTTGTGATCAAAAATCAAAAAAGTAACAGTTGGATGAGTCTAATATGAGTGAGAGTTGACCTCTACTATCCCTGGTTCTGAGGTCTAGATCTGAGGAGTAAGACAAATCATTTGAAAAACCACCTAATGTACAGGGCTCAAAAGTACTTTTAACGTCTAGAATATGTGACTTTTTTAACCCCTTAAAAAAAATCTCAGCTCGGAAAATGCTATTTCAAGATCATAAAATTCTACTCTCTGACATTTTTGAGTACACACATAGATCCTTTATAATACAAAGGCAAAGGAAGTATTGAATTACTATCTACTATTCATGTTTTCCCTTAAAATTGTTATCTTACTAGTTCTGTGCTTGTGCCTAGTGTAATTTATACTGATGCACGTTTAGTCAAAATAATATTTAAAACAAGGAGTCTCGAGATAAATTTAATTTATGTGATGGTTATTACACCATTGCAAAAGGAAGGTAAAGAATTGTTAATAAAGGGAATTGTTTAAGTCAACTTGAAGGAGAAAGAACAATTGCACCAGCTGTGGAAATGGTAACTGTGAATTGAGAAGGAACTGTACCTCTCTGTAAGCTATTCATTAAGTGATAGTCTCTCAAATGGGGGCAGCAATAAACAAAAGCATTTATTCAAATTAACATCTCCTCTTTAAGGATAATGGGAACCTGCCTTGCAGGGAAAATCTATGAATGACCATGACTGGATCCGGAAGTCTCTGGCAGAACAAAATGGGGTGGGGTGGGGGGGGGTAAAATAAAACCAGAGGAGCTGGCAGAGGCATGTAACTTGCTGTAAAAAGTTCAAGTCCAATTAGAAAAAAAAAGTGTTGGCAAATTGAAAGAAAACAGAATTCAAAACTAGAAACAAACTCAGAATTCATGGATATCAAAAGTTTGTATGCAAATAAGCAGAAATGAAAGCATGTTCTCTTTGAAATAAGTACTCTTTAAAAGGCTTCCAAAATCAGATTCTTAAATGGTTATCTGAACAATAGTAGAAACTGCTTAAATGGTGTATGTTCAGGACTAAAAAAAAAAATTAGTAATTTATTCCCAATGTGACCTTTTCCAGGACATAATAAATCATCCATATGTGCTGTCTTTTTCCATGAACCTTCCATTTAAAGAAGGCAAAAATGGAAGTACTGCTGAGAGCATGAGGCAGTCACTGACTCCAATAACAAGAGAGAAATTGGAACACATAAGCACAAATCTAACTCCCTGGCTGAAATTCATCTTTGAAGGAAGTGCATGTCTTGTCACTACCTGACTGAAATCATTCTTTGCTCCAGCCCCATATTTCTTTCACCTCTGTGTCTAGTCAGGAAAAGAAGTCATTGTTCTTGCTATTTGCATTCAAATGTTGAATAAGAGATTTTAAATAAATGAACAAAATGATCATTGAAGAATATGTTTGTCTGTATTGAAACAGAAGCCCAAAAGACTAACTTTTGAATTGGAGTTTTGAGATTCCAAATATTCAGTATTACTCTTATTGAAAAATGAACTGTCTAAATCACAGTTATTGTAGTAGTAGTAATAATGATGACTTTTCATCTTTTATATGCTTGTTATTTTTAACTAAAGTGTGAACATAAATAACCCAAAGCTATGTCTAAATTCAAGGCTGAAATTTTAAAGAAAAAAGTCTTTGGGAAAATCTAGAGCTTCATTATAGCATTTCATGAAATCCAATCCAACACACCGTGCTTTGTTGTTTACAAATTATGTGATCTTTAGCTACAGTTATAAGACTGAATAGTCAGCCTTTAAATAAGAAACACAAACATGGGAGTGGGAGAGTTACACGCTTGAAATAAATTTTTATATTTTAAAAGTTAGGTCAATTAGAGCCAAAGAAAGTGAAGATAAAGAAAATGTAACAACGTTACCATTTTCATACCCAATAAAGGGTTTAAACAAAACATAAAACCACATTCCACATTTGTTAAGAGTGACTGAATTTAAAATTTTAAGTGAATGGTAATGAAAATTCTCAGGATGGAAATGGGTTACCCACCAGCCATCCTCTACCATCATTCTATAATTACAAAACAAAAACACCACAAAGTAAATGAGATTGATAATTTGCTATAGTATTATAGCATCCTAAGCATACTGATAATTCGATGTTATACTCTGTATTAAAAATATGTAGATATATTACAGATGAAACATAATTTAAACAAACTCATATGTAATAGCTTTGAAGAGTGCTGTTACTAAAGAGATACAGTAGATCAATAAATATGCAACAAAAGTAGCAAAAAGCCTTAAACTGAAATGTATTGTAGATTTGAATCATTTTCATAATGCATTGTGGATTTCATACTATCCTGTGGGAAGACGTACCTAGATCAAAACAGATCACATAGCCCTGTGCAGCCACTAATGGACAATTTACTGACACGAATTTCTGTGATAGCGTGCAGTGTTGGAGAGGAAGAAATGGGCTAAGCTCCATGTCTCTTCCTGGAAGTGAGTCTTTGATCAGGCATATTGTATGCAGTCAGCCAAAGCAGCTTTACTCAAATTGCTCAGACATTTCTCAAAATCCATTTACGACAGCTTGAATATAGAGAAAAAGGGGGGGAAATTCCAAGAGAACTAGCTGTACTAGGGGAAATGGAATGTAAGGAGGACATTTTTCAGTTTGACCAGGAAAACTATTGCCCAGAGAGAACAGTTAAGAAAACTAGAAGAACAAAGGTATCAAAGTGGTAAAAGTAACCTTTAAATAGTTCTGAAGAGAAATATCAGAGGACTTCGAATAAAAGTATTCAGTAACCCCCTATATTTCTTGTTAATATTTTATTTTCTTTAAGGAATATACTTCAGAAATCCCTTACATGAAACGAGAAAAGTAATTCTGCTCTTTTTGAACAATGAATCTCTCAAAGCATTACTTATGAATTATTTAACTTTTCCTTATGTGGTCATGTAATGAATAATGATTAGGCAATAACTTAAAAGGAAGAGTTAAAGTTCAAAAATTGTTCAGTCCTTCGTATATTAATGTATATCTTACAAACAAATAGCTATCTTCAGTTCAAAAAATAGTGTAAGATGTGGGTATCATACCAGCAGGATTTTGCTCCCACTTGAGGAGTATATTTGCAGTGATAGATTACTTTAACCTAGTCACTTTAATCTGGTTCCTTTTACCACAGACAACAAACATTTGCCTTTTTATGCAAACGACCAGGACAAAGCTATGATGAAAAATCTGCAGTTAGAGTTAAAACCTAATAAAACCTTGACTGCCTTGATTTGATAGTCCTGATGAATCAGTTGAAATCACCATGCATCACTTTCTCCACTTGCACCAGGATGGTATGCTGCCCTAGATATCTGGGATTTATAGCAATCAAGTATTATGTTCAGGGAGCATTTCCATAACATAAATCTCATTTTTAAAAATCTTTTCTGAGATGATCACTGAACAACGGAAGTGATGAAAGAAGTAAAAACTAAGTCAAAGGGGAGCAAAATGAATCACCCCAATTCTAATGACTAGGGGAACTGTGTTGCTGAAAGTAGAATATAAAAGTTGACTCCCAGACAACTGCTGAGCCAACTCTGACTCAAAGGTAATTTTTCAAATGAAATTTCACTAAGGAGTAGGTGGAATCATTCACTGTGCAATACAATGTGTAGTTGATAAAGTAGTGGGGATAGAGATGTTAGGGACTTAGGAAGGAAATGCAAAAGAAAGTGAGAGGCAATACAGTGCATAAGGTTACATGCATTTTAACTGTTGTAAGTCATGTAGCAAAAAAAAAAGGTCTATCTTTGTACAATCATACTGGGGAAATAAGGACCATACTGCATCTACAGACAAGAAACTGGGTTGATTGATATAGCCTAAGATGTAGAACCTCTATATTCTAATTTGAACCAGGCAGGAGAAATATGTGCATACAGTACTAGTTTTTCTTAAAGATAGAAATGCAGCTGCTTATTAGCAGAATTGCTATTGTTTCCTTTACTGAACCTTGTGATCATCTGAAAGAAAATGGATTCAGCAGCTAGTATCATACTAGGCATTACTTTGCCGAGAAAACAATCAAGTTTCAATAGTTTGTCTCCGAACTTAGAACTCCCACATATCTATACATTTCTCACATCTCCACTGTCAATACCCTGTCAATGCTCACCTAGACTATTTCCATAGCCTATTGACTAGGACCCCGTAATATGTTCTATGGCCTTTTGATCCATTCTTCACACTGCACACAGAGTTAACTTTTTCAAATGCAAATCTGATTATGTCACCTCCAGTAAAACCCACTCTAAACCTTGCAATAGCTCCCCACTGCTCACAAGAATAACCTGACCTACAAACCTCTCTATAGCCTGTTCAACCATTCAAACCTCAAACTGAACAACACTTGCACTTATCCCTGTTCCAGGCACACTAGGCTTTATTCAATTCCTGAGTGCCCGTGTTCTCTCCCACTTCTGGGCGTTCACACAGACTATTCCTCTGTGTGGAATGCTCTTTCAATCGTCTCCACTCTCCATTAGCTTACTTACACTTGTACTCTCCCTTCAAAGCTCAGTTCAAGCTCTATTTCCTCTGGTTGTTAAATTCTCTCATAGTCTGGGACTACTTTTTTCCAAAGCACCAATCTCAGAGTTCAGTTGACCCAAGAACAGGGTAGGGGTTAGGGACATCAACTCTCTGCGTGCAGCTGAAAATTAAGTACAACTTAACATTCAGCACTCCACATCCAAGGTTCTGCATCTGTGGATTAGACCAACCATGAATCGTGGAGTACTGTAGTACATATTTATTTAAAAAAAACCGTGTATAAGTGGATGTCCACAGTTCAAACCCATGTTGTTCAAGGTTCAACTGTATATTTATATGTGCTTTAGTCTGAGTATATATTTTTTAATGTTTGTCATGAAACATAAAACAACACAGAAGAGCACACAAAACAAAAATGGACAGCTCAATGATTTATCACAAAGACATCATTCAAATAGCCACCACATAAGTCAAGAGGTAGAATTCTGCATGCAGAAACTCATTCCCTTATCCAATTACTTCATACTTTTACCACTCCTCCAAAGGAAAGCACTGATATGACATCTAATGAAAGCTGTGAAGATTTTTACTATCTAAGCATGCATTCCTAAACATAAAGTATAAAGCTGCCTATTTTTTTTTGAGCATTCTAGAAGCGAAATCATATAGTAATTATTTTTTGTGTCTTGATAGTTGATAATGTAGGTCTGTCAGCTTTACTCTTCTTACTGAAAATTGCTTTCACAATGTTTGGTTGTGTGCATTTCAAAGAAATTTTGAATCAGATTTTCAATTTCCAAAAAAAACCCCAAAACACTTTACTGGAATTTTGTTAAATTTATTGATCAATTTGGGGCTAATTGACATCTTAACAAATATTGAGTTTTCTAATCCATGTAAAGCCATATTTCTCCATTTATTTAGCTCTTCTTTAATTTATCTCACTAACGCTATATAGTTTTCAGTATAGAGGACTTGAACATTATTTTTTGTTAGATTTATTCCTAGGCAGCCTTTTTCTGTTATTGTAAATTTTTCCTATTTAAAACTTCATTTCTTATTAATTTATTGCTAGAATATAGAAATGCAATTAATTTTGTGCGTTTACTTGTATCCAGGATCCTTAGTATATTCAATTATTATTTTTTAAGTTTTTTTCTGTAGAACCTTTGGATTTTCTACATGAACAATATGTTGCCTGTGGATAATGACAGATTTATTTCTTCCTTTCAGTACTTATAACTTAAAAAAAATTTCCTGACTTACTGCTATTGCTAGGGCATCCAGTATAATGTTGCCTAGATAAGCAAATAATGAATATCTACATTTTGTTCCAAATTCAAAGGGAAAGTTTTCAACAATTAAAAATATGGTATATTGTAGGATATAACTTCTGCTCTTAATCATTTTTTATATGCTGAGAGCCTAGCACAGTTTAAAGAAAAAGCATAAGAAATGAATGAATGATATTGTATATTTCAGTCACCTCATGTCTCTCAGAATAGCTTCTTTAGAAACAAAGCAGTTAGTGGATAGCAACAATGAACACTCAGAATGTCTCAGGAAAAGCCATTTAAAAAATTAACATCAATAAAAGGCTATAAAGCCTTTACCCATAAAAGGTAAGCACATCTGATATCTGTTTTCAACAATATTAATAAAGCTAAACTGGAACAACTGACATCTATACAATCATTTGAGTTAACAGATTCACTCAGACATATTTTGCATCTATTTGTTTATCTCTGTATAAACAGCAATAAAGATCTACTGTTTTCTAGATGCTTAACTTTTGTGAGTATAACATAATTATGAGTGAATTGATATGTAATGAAAACATTAAGTGTTGCATAAAGATTATGACTCCAGTGCCTAGTAGGGCAATGAAATTTGATGTTTGTTACTCTGTCTCAGAGTGAATAATGATTTGTTTTCCCCCGTGACTATGTAAATAGCTGATTGATAACAATAGAGAAGTAGTTATGAAGGCTAATTCCACTCATTATTAAATGTGACTAAGAAATTCATTTTACAATTAAGGTGATTGGTTGCAAATACTGTGATACGGTACAGATGAGATCAATGTTGGACCCTAATGAGTGCAACATAATAAATACTTTTTATTTTTTTAAGTTTATTGAACTGTGATAAAAATAAGAAATGAAGGTCATGGAGCACTAGTGTTTGTAAGCTGTGACTTGATTGCAATACATTTGCCTGAGTCCAGCAAACAAATAATAAAATGAAGTATAGCCAAACTTTTCAGAAAGTAAAATTATATAAGGCCCAGTACATTGCAGATGGTATGGATTCAGTGAACATATGTTAATTTTATTGTTGTTTTTCTTTGTTCTTAACGTTCCTTATAGTAATAAATAGTTTGATAGATGAATAGTCCCTTTAAAATAAATTTTGTCAGATATTTTAAAGTCTAAGTTCTTTTATTTTCACATTTCATTCAAGAGCAGCAAAGTGACATCAATAGTGGATATAAGAATGAAACAAATGGATAATGACAAGTCAGAGGACATTTGGACCACATCTGGATTGCCTAATAGGCAGACCAGAAATCTAAGGGAATGAGCAAAGTGGAGCACCAAAATTATTTTTGGAACAATTTTATATTTTATAAAAAGGTATAGAATTACTTATGACAATAAATCTCAAAACCGTGTTGGACTGTCTTAAATTTATTTCATGATTTTGTGTTGTTTTTGTTTTGAATTACACCAGATTGAGTAGGGGCTGGAAGGTAGCATAAGTTACTTGGTGCTTTAAAAGTTTCAATAAGGCCCTGTATTTTGGGAAAGGTAAAGGGCTGCCTTGGACTCTGAAGAATAAAATAAAGCTCCATATATTAAAATGATTGTTACATGTTATATGTTCATATTATGAATATGAACTCCAATTTCATATATTATGAATTTGAATTACATATATGGGACATTATGAATATTAATTCCATATATTATGGAATATTATGAACATGCATTCTCATTTCACAACATTGATAGAAGTGTTTGCTGGAATTTGGACATGCACAGCCTCCATCTCGGAGCCTGAGGCTTTATTAGGAATAAAGAATAGGAATTCCTAACAATTCTTTGTTAGGAATAAAGAATAGAACTATCAAGACAGTTGGAAGACGTGTAATGGGTCATATTATATCATCCTGCTTCTTGAAACAAAATTTACCCCAACATTGTAAATAAAACCAAATTGTTTTAAATTTTCACTGGTTATTTTATTAGAGTCTAGGCCTTTTTGAATCATTACCTTCATATATTTAGAATAATTTTGTTAGTCAGAAATAAGTTTCTGAAGTTGCAAGGTGAAAATTATCATTTTAAAAGATAAATTAGTAATTCTGGGAAATGTTTTACTATCAAAAGACAATATTTACAATAACTCCAAATATTCTTTGCTTGACACAATTAACCATCTGGCAAATGGGATATAATTAGGTCATCATTTGGCAATGTGATTTCAATAAACAGACAGAATACTAATAACACAATGAGCCAAGTTCCATAATCGAACATAATTCATTATCATTTCTCCAGCACTTCATTTTTGTTTTAAATGACTCTGTTAATCATTCAACATCTCCTTGCTGAAGATAAATAATACAGCACATTCCCAACTGATAGATATGGAAACTGAAAGTAAACATGAAGCAATTTATCCTGGGTCATACTGCCAATTTCTGAAAAGGCCATATTATTAATTCAACCTCTGATACCTCATGACACAATTCACTTGACAAATATTTACTGGATACATACCATGTGTCAGCACTGTATTGGCCACTATAAAATCAAACATGAAGACAATATAGGCCCTGACATAAATGAATTTAGAGAAAGAAGTCAGGGAAAAAAAATTATAAATGCAAGCTTTAAACAAAGTGATAACAAACAGTTCAGAATAACCACACTTTCTAGAGATTAGGAATAGCCAGGAAACTCTTCATAAAATGGGTCATGAGGATATATTTCAAGAAGTTTGACAGGTGACCAATTAATTGGCTATGGGATTTCAAGAAAATAGAAGCCTAATATGATTTTGCTTTCCCTTCCTACTTCTTTTCTTTCTTTCTCTTTCATTGAACTAACAAAGTAGGTGGTATCCTTAACCAGTATGGGTAATTCATGACTGAATGTGAGGCTTGATGGCACTTTCATGTAAAAAATACAAGAACTCTCTAATAAAGTTCTGGAGTTATTGATCAAGATACAATATAGTTGAAATAATGGGAATTAAAAAGGGTGGCCAGGAAGAGTTTACTGAGTTAAGAATAGATAAGGACTGGGAATGGAGTTCTGGGGCAACATTATTTAAGTGATGAGAAGAGAGGCTATCAAAGTATCTAAAGAAGAAGTATCAGAAGTATAAAGAGAAGTTGAATATAGTGTCATAGAAACAAACAATAAAAAATCAGAACAAGTGTTAACCTGTCAGTTTTATTTTCTGTGCTGATGCTACATAACAAAACCCACAACATATTAGCCCTTACAACCAAACATATGTTTTTCTTGCATTATTGATCTATGCATTAGCAGGAGCAGTTCTGCTTCAGGCTTTCAGCAAGCTGGCCTTGGTTTCAGCTACAGGTTGAGTTCAGTTGCCCTCTGTGTGACCTAAGTGGTACATTTCACTGACCACACCACCACTAAGTGGGCATGTTCTCCTCACAGCATATGGATAAAAGCATGAGAAGCCAAACATCTTTAAAGCCCTTGCTCATCTCATGTCCACTAACATTCTATCAGCCAAAGTAAGACACATATCAAAGGATCAGAGAGATATACTCCACCGACTCTAACAACAGAGGTTTTGCAAAGTCATCTAGAAAAGGATATTATGAATTTATAATTCTATAATATGAACAAAGTCAAGAATTGAAAACTACAATCCAATCTATCAATACAAACTGAAGGGTGTGATCAATTGTCAGACATCAAGTAGGGAGAAGAGTTTATTGTAATATGAAGTTATAGACCCATTCCCATGGACAAAGACTTGGAGAAAATAAGAATTCCCTATAGCATTGATTCTCTATTTTGTAGAGAAATATAAATGTCTGGGGAGTTCTTTTTAGAAACACCTATACATGAAACCAGATGAATTAAATCAAAATATCTGAGGCTGAGACACAGACATATTTAACTTTTTTACAGCTCCTCAAGGTGATTCTAATGTACAGGCAGGGTTTACAGTAAAGATTCCCCACTTTTAAGGAGATGTTAAAGAAAAATATGAATAACCCCAATATCACTTTACAGTATAGTTGCAATTTTATGTGTATGCATGTGTGCATGGTAGCATGTGTGTGTGTGTGTGCGTGTGTACACAAAAAGGGAGAGGGAAGGACACAAACATCATGGTCATCTCTAGATTTGCATATTGTAAATGCTTTTCATTTTACTCTTTGTACTTTTTTGTATTTTCTAAATTTTCTGATTTTCTGAAGCAAAATGTACTATTTCTAAAACCCGAGACAATATATAAACATTACTAAATAGAAATTCAGACTAAAATAGATACCCAGAGTGGAAACTACAAGATATTAGAGATTCATGAAAACAGAATAATCTTCTGGACAAAAAGTGAAAATTATGTGTTTTGGAAACCTGAAGGTAAAGAAGAAACTGAGAGCCAACTATTTTCTACAAGTGGTCAGCATGTTCTAAAAGATCATGAGGTGGGATAAAATGTAGTGATATAATTTCCTTTGAATCTAAACGATTGCAAGATTTCGACCCAGAATTTTGTCATAAGGGTCTGACTATACTCTGAAATATCAGGTGAAAATAGGATTGAGAATAAGTCAGTGACGGTTCAGTGTCCAATACGTATGTATCTTCCCTGCCTTTCATGAAACTTGATATGTTAAAATTGATCTTTTCACATACTGTGAAATGGGATAATTTTTCATCTCAGTTTAACTTTATCAGTCATCCTGTACCTCTTTACTTGTTGACAAAAATAAAACATACCACTCTAATAGAAAAAAAATAATGAAGAAAACTGGAGTAAAATGGAAAAGATGGAAAAGTGGCAATTGCCAAAAGTTTGGAGATATATATATATATATATATATATATATATATATATATATATGCAAATGTGTAATATATCCCAGGCTTTAACTCAGTTGATTTGTTGAGCCTTTGCAAAAGACATGGGCAAATTTATGGCCCATTTTCCCCCATCTTTCTAAAAAATTATTTCATTTCTGAGCACTGAAAGGGGAAGACAGCCTGCATTTTTATAAATAAATGTTCCTTTGGTTTGTATATCTAGGCACATATGTTTCAATCATAAATGTTTTCTATTGGGAACTCTATAGAAAACCTATTATTGAGAATTAGATGATTTCATGGCTCATAAGTTTAATACTAACTGGCAGAAGTCAAAAGGAAAATGTGTCACAACTCTAAACACTGTGCCAAACATCCCAGTGTTTCAAAATTGACTGGATAGGATAGTCGATTTGTAGTTAATACTTGTATTGAACTTCCAACTAATCATTGCTGTTGTTTTTATTATTGCTGTTGTTATTGTTCTTCCTATTAAATGTGAATCAAATATATGCCCCTTTGACTGCAAAAGATGATCCGCACCCAAAATTACTCTTGCATCTTTAGAAAAAACTAGTGCTGCAACAATAACTGCTTTAATACTATCCTACACTACTTCTGCATGGATATTAACATTATGGAAGAAAATAAGAAGGTTATGACCATAAAGACATTATCAGGAAAAAAAAATGTAAACAATACATATTTTCTTTCATGGGGAACTCTGAATATTTACAGACTAATTAAGCAAAGTTTAGTGGCTGGCCTAAGCATGACAGTTTCCTTTATACAGAGGCAAGATTCAGGGAGCAGAGTCACATGAACTCTCCCATGACATCACTAATGACTTGCTTAACAGTGGAAACAACTTTTCCCTCATACAAACCCATCAAACTGAAGACACCCAGAGAATTCCATGTCCACACTGAGTTTTAAGATCTTCCCTAAGATCCCTTCAACTATGAGTGACCTCAAGGGAGGTAACTACTGCAAATGTGCTCAGCATGCAGTAACCCTGTATTGGTCATGAAGCAGGAGAAATAACACTACTACTCGTTGAAAACTCAAAGGGAGACCAAGTTCTTGTTACATTAGCACAGCAAGAACACTAGTATAGGGTAACATCACTCACTGAAAAAGGGGGAGAGAGTTTCCTAGAAACATAGGTATTAGGTTCATTCTCACTCCTAAGAAACAATAAACTTGTTAAGAGTTGTTGCCTTTAGCAGAGGGGGATTTATTTACTATTTCTTTAGATTAGTACCACCTATTGAAGTAAGCTATATTTACCCAGAGTACAAGATTACAGTTAGATTTTACCTAGGAAAGAGTGAGCAACAAAGACAGTAAACAGATTCAGAAGAAAATAATGTCTATGCGCTCTGTTAAGTATGAAGAAAAACTGAAAATTCCAAGCATCCAAATATGATTTCAAACAATAGAACTGCTTCTCCCCTCCTGGTGCCATGGGAACTGCTTTTGCTCATTAACCACATGGGAAAAGATCAATTGCAACCTGTCGCTTTGATAGAAGAAATAACTGTTCGTTCCACTCAAGCAAGTCTTCCTTTAAAAACAATTCTGAATAGAAAATGCTGTAAACATGTATGGCATTTAAAATAATGTATTTATTTTTAGTACATTGATTTTAAGAATAGTTATTTAATGATATCTAATGAATCATAATCATTATATGGAAATAATCTTAAAAAATAGCATCTGTTTGGGGCTTTGGAGTAGAAGGGAGTGTTTGTGCAAAGAATTATTATTTTTTTCCTGTAATTGAAATGTTATTTACCTCTTCTTACAGAGTGGGCTTGTCTGTGGAATGGTATTTAAAGGTAATGCTGGATTTTCATCTGCTCTATTCTGGCTGTGAATATCTCTTGACAACACCTTCTTCCCCCCACCCTTTTTTTCCTTAGATGTCCTGAAAGGGCAAACTCAAATATCCAGTGTTTTCATATAAAATGTCATTTAGCACATGGCTATACCCGTCCATTTATTGTAAATTATTATTGAGAGAGGTCTAAGAAGAAAAGCCTTGGGAATAACTCATATGTGAATTAAATCTAAAAGAAACCCAACATGTAATCTGCTTAAAGTCAGAGATACTACTTGTAATATGCACGATTTAAAACACGCTATTCACTTTTCTCTTTCTCTAAATTTGTGCTTAGATTCTTAAATGAGTTAGAACATCTACTTTAAAAAAATCTATTCCTGGGCCTCCCTGGTGGCGCAGTGGTTGAGAGTCCGCCTGCCGATGCAGGGGATACGGGTTCGTGCCCCGGTCTGGGAGGATCCCATATGCCGCGGAGCGGCTGGGCCCGTGAGCCATGGCCGCTGAGCCTGTGCGTCCGGAGCCTGTGCTCCGCAACGGGAGAGGCCACAACAGTGAGAGGCCCGCGTACAGCAAAAAAAAAAAAAAAAAAAAAAAAAATCTATTCCTTTAAATTTCCATGGTGAGAAACTATTAACAGCTTTCCATGAGGCAATAGATCATATTTGGAAAGACCAATTTGATGCTAGCCATTTGATCTCTGAGTGGCATGTATTCTAGAAGGAAGTTTAATTATATATCTGACTCCCACTCACGCATTTGGCAGAGTTTCATTTGATTTTTTTAAACATAAGACTTGAAAACATGAGATATAGCTTTATCTTTCATTCTTTTTTATCCATCAATAAAGTAGAGTTTGGAAGTTGAAGTCCAAACTCTTGTAGATATAATTTTTTGTTCCTTCTTGCTTTGGAACTAATAACTTCATTCCAAATGAGAAAACAGATTTTTCTTCTGAATACTTCAGATTAAGTAACTTTACTAGGAGTCTCCTCTACCCCACTCCAGGTCCCACGTTATAGAGTGAAAGAGAGACTCCATTACTAATAATCTCCCAACTTTTTCCAACTTTAACACACTCCTGGGAAGTATAATAGTAACCTTAGGTTTAGAGATACATGAGAATGAGATCTGTAGTCTATGGGTCTAAATTCTCTCTGACCCTAAGTTGAATCATTCATTTAATAATCATTTAAATATAGCAAAATGGTTAAGAACACCATAAGACTTTCTGAAAGACTTGAAATCTAGTGCTTTTTTTTTGTATTCTGTGCACGATGTTGAGAAATTACTCAAACTCTTTAAGCCTCAGTTTTCTTATCTTTAAAGAGAATATGATAATAGTAATTTCTTCCCAAGTTTATTGTGAGAGTCAGATGAAATAGTGCATGTAAATTACTTAGCTCAGTACAAGACACACAGTAAGAGGAGGATAAGTATTCATTCTACAATGATCTGGATACTGTATTTCTCTTTAGCAATCTAAAGGTGAACAAGTTCATAGTCTGTTGAGATACAGACAAAAAGATATACCATTAATGAGAGTGAAAAGGGGAGCAAGGAGGTTACTGTGAGAGTACAGACAAGGAGGAAAACTCCAGTCCAGACAAGGGGAAGAAGAGGGTGGTAGATGATACCTAAGTAGATGCTTGAAATGTGGGGAGGGTTTGGATAGACCATTTAAATGAAGGGGGTTGTTAAAAGTAAAAGAGAGAAAAGGACTCGTGAGATCCAATGTGTCCCAAGGATCCCTGTTTATTCACAAATCCCTTATAAGCCAAGGCCACTGCATTAGCAGTTATCCCTGCATACCCATCCCTTGAAGAACAGGGAGAAGACCATGCCTTCTATCCTAAATCAAGCACAAGAAGTCCTTGGAAACCAATTACAGCTTTGTGCTTCCATCCAAGCCTCAGCAAATTTCCTCTCTCAACTTAAGGAGTGTCGGATAGGGGGAAGGAATAGCTATTTTGTTTTCCTGACACAATATTGATAAAATACAAAATTTTTAACAATACTATGAGGTTGCAGCTACAAAAAAAAATCCTTAAACATTCATACTATCTTAACTATAACTCATGACCATGAAGTCTTTGTGATGCTCCTTGTCCTTTAAGATGTTTTACATTTAATCTGTTCCTTAACTCCTTGGTTGCAGTAATTCCCATTCATTTTTTAGGTAAACTTTTGGGTGGTTTTGTAATACATTAACTTTGCTCTCATGCCTAACTGTGCTTTGTCCTTCTTCCTTCAATCAGTGACAAACCTTTTATTATGAGCTATGTAGCCTTCATCCAAGTTTTATAGTAACTTAGATAATATTAAAGAAATTAATCTCTTGTTTTATGAAACATATCCATTTTCTTACTAGTCATTTGGATCCAGTCTGGGTAGTACATTTTCTATTAAAAATCAGTATTCAGACACTAAAGTTGAGCCTTCAATTATCACTCTTACTTGTAAAAAAAAAAGAAAGCATGTATTTACAGCAAATAACTCCCTATATTTCATCCTTGCCACACCCACACATACATGCACTAGAATAAAATATTAAAGTTAAAATTAATTATACTATTATTTTTATTTTATACAGCAGGTTCTTATTAGTCATCAATTTTATACACATCAGAATATACATGTCTATCTCAAACTCCCAATTCATCACACCACCTGCACCCCCATCACTTTCCCCCCTTGGGGTCCACACATTTGTTCTCTATATCTGTGTCTCAATTTCTGCCCTGAAAACTGGTTAATCTGTACCACTTTTCTAGGTTCCACATATATGCGTTAATATATGATATTTGTTTTTCTCTTTCTGACTTACTTCACTCTGTATGATAGTCGCTAGATCCATATATATCTCAACAAATGATCCAATTTCATTCCTTTTTATGGCTGAGTAATATTCCATTGTATATATGTACCACATCTTCTTTATCCATTCATCTGTCGATGGGCATTTAAGTTGCTTCCATGACCTGGCTATTGTAAACAGTGCTGCAGTGAACACTGGGGTACATGTGTCGTATTTGAATTGTGGTTTTCTCTGGGTATATGCTCAGTAGTGGGATTGCTGGGTCATATGGTAATTCTATTTTTAGTTTTTTAAGGAACGTCCATAATGTTCTCCATAGTGGCTGTATCAGTTTACATTCCCACCAACAGTGCAAGAGGGTTCCCTTTTCTCCACACCCTCTCCAGCATTTGTTGTTTGTAGATTTTCTGATGATGCCCATTCTAAATGGTGTGAGGTGATACCTCAGTGTAGTTTTTTTTTTTTTTTTTTTTTTTTTTTTCGGTACGTGGGCCTCTCACTGTTGTGGCCTCTCCTGTTGCGGAGCACAGGCTCCAGATGCACAGGCTCAGTGGCCATGGCTCACGGGCCTAGCTTCTCTGTGGCATGTGGGATCTTCCCAGACCGGGGCACAAACCCGTGTCCCCTGCATCAGCAGGTGGACTCTCAACCACTGCGCCACCAGGGAAGCCCCTCACTGTAGTTTTGATTTTCATTTCTCTAATAATTAGTGATGTAGAGCAGCTTTTCATGTGTTTCTTGGCCATCTGTATGTCTTCTTTGGAGAAATGTCTATTTAGGTCTTCTGCCCATTTTTTGATTGGGTTTTTTTAATGTCGAGTTGCATGAGCTGTTTATATATTTTGGAGATTAATCCTTTGTCCATTGATTCATTTGGAAATATTTTCTCCCATTCTGAGGGTTGTCTTTTTGTCTTGTTTATGGTTTCCTTTCCTGTGCAAAAGCTTTTAAGTTTCATTAGGTCCCATTTGTTTATTTTTGTTTCTATTTCCATTACTCTAGGAGGTAGATCAAAAAAGATCTTGCTGTGATTTATGTCAAAGAGAGTTCTTCCTATGTTTCCCTCTAAGAGTTTTATAGTGTCCAGTCTTACATTTAGGTCTCGAATCCATTTTGAGTTTATTTTTGTGTACGGTGTTATGGAGGGTTCTAATTTCATTCTTTTTCATGTAGCTGTCCAGTTTTCCCAGCACCACTTATTGAAGAGACTGTCTTTTCTCCATTGTATATCCTTACCTCCTTTGTCATAGATTAGTTGACCATAGGTGCATGGGTTTACCTTTGGGCTTTCTATCTTGTTCCATTGATTTATGTTTCTGTTTTTGTGACAGTACCATATTGTCTTGATTGCTGTAGTTTTGTAGTATAGACTGAAATCAGGGAGTCTGATTCCTCCAGCTCCATCTTTTTCCCTCACGACTGCTTTGGCTATTCGGGGTCTTTTGTGTCTCCATACAAATTTTAAGATGTTTTGTTCTAGTTCCATAAAAAATGCCACTGGTAATTTGATAGGGATTGCATTGAATCTGTAGATTGCTTTGGGTAGTATAGTCATTTTCACAGTATTGATTCTTCCAATCAAAGAACATGGTATATCTCTCCATCTGTTGGTATCACCTTTAATTTCCTTCATCAGTGTCTTATAGTTTTCTGCATACAGGTCTTTTGTCTCCCTACGTAGGTTTATTCCTAGGTATTTTATTCTCTTTGTTGCAGTGGTAAATGGGAGTGTTTCCTTAATTTCCCTTTCAGATTTTTCATCATTAGTGTATAGGAATGCAAGAGGTTTCTGTGCATTAATTTTGTATCCTGGAATTTTACCAAATTCATTGATTAGCTCTAGTAGTTTTCTGGTGGCATCTTTAGGATAATCTATGTATAGTATCATGTCATCTGCAAACAGTGACAGTTTTACTTCTTCTTTTCCAATTTGGATTCCTTTTATTTCTTTTTCTTCTCTGATTGCTGTGGCTAGGACTTCCAAAACTATGTTGAATAATAGCGGTGAGAGTGGACATCCTTGTCTTGTTCCTGATCTTAGAGGAAATGCTTTCAGTTTTTCACCATTGAGAATGATGTTTCCTGTGGATTTGTCATATATGATCTTTATTATGTTGAGGTAGGTTCCCTCTATACCCACTTTCTGGAGAGTTTTTATCATAAATGGGTGTTGAACTCTGTCAAGAGCTTTTTCTGAATCTATTGAGATTATCATACAGTTTTTATTCTTCAGTGTGTTAATATAGTGTAACACATTCATTGATTTGCATACATTGCAGAATCCTTCCATCCCTGGAATAAATCCCACTTGATCATGGTGTATGATCCTTTTAATGTGTTGTTGGATTCTGTTTGCTAGCATTTTGTTGAGGATTTTTGCATCTATATTCATCACTGATATTGGTCGGTAATTTTCTATTTTTGTAGTGTCTTTTTCTGGTTTTGGTATCAGGGTGATGTTGGCCTAATAGAATGAGTTTGGGAGTGTTCCTTCCTCAAGAGTTTTTTGGAAGAGTAGAATGAGTTTGGGAGTATTCCTTCCTCCACAGTGTTTTGGTAGAGTTTTAGAAGGATGGGTGTTAGCTCTTCTCTAAATTTTTGATAGAATTCACCTGTGAAGCCATCTGGTCCTGGACTTCTGTTTGTTGGAACATTTTAAATCACAGTTTCAATTTCATTACTTGTGATTGGTCTGTTCATATTTTCTATTTCTTCCTGGTTCAGTCTTAGAAGGTTATACCTTTCTAAGAACTTGTCCATTTCTTCCATGTTGTCCATTTTATTGGTATAGAGTTGCTTGTAGTAGTCTCTTAGGATGCTTTTTATTTCTGTGGTGTCTGTTGTAACTTCTCCTTTTTCATTTCTAATTTAATTGATTTCAGTCCTCTCCCTCTTTTTCTTGATGAGTCTGGCTAATAGTTTATCAATTTTGTTTGTCTTCTCAAAGAACCAGCTTTTAGTTTTTATTGATCTTTGCTATTGTTTTCTTTGTTTTTATTTCATTTATTTCTGCTTTGATCTTTATGATTTATTTCCTTCTGCTAACATTGGGTTTTGTTTGTTCTTCTTTCTCTAGTTCCTAAGGGTGTAAGGTTATATTATTTGAGATTTTTCTTGTTTCTTGAGTTAGGCTTGTATAGCTATATACTTCCCTCTTAGAACTGCTTTTGCTCCACCCCATAGATTTTGGATTGTCGTGTTTTCATTGTCATTTATCTCTAGGTATTTTTTAATTTCCTCTTTGATTTCTTCAGTGATCTCTTGATTATTTAGTAATGTATTGTTTAGCCTCCATGTGTTTGTGTTTTTTACATTTTTCCCCTGTAATTCATTTCTAATTTCTTAGCATTGTGGTTAGAAAAGATGCTTGATATGATTTCAATTTTCTTAAATTTACTGAGGCTTGATTTGTGACTCAAGATGTGATCTATCCTGGAGAATGTTCTGTGCGCACTTGAGAAGAAAGTGCAATCTGCTGTTTTTGGATAGAATGTCCTATAAATATCAATTAAATCTATCTGGTCTATTATGTCATTTAAAGCTTCTGTTTCCTTATTTATTTTCATTTTAGATGATCTGTCCATTGGTGTAAGTGAGGTGTTAAAGTCCCCCACTATTATTGTGTTACTGTCAATTTCCTCTTTTACAGCTGTTAGCAGTTGCCTTATGTATTGAGGTGCTCCTATGTTGGGTGCATATATATTTATAATTGTTATATCTTCTTCTTGGATTGATCCCTTTATCATTATGTAGTGTCCTTCCTTGACTCTTGTAACATTCTTTATTTTAAAGTCTATTTTATCTGATATGAGTATTGCTACTCCAGCTTTCTTTTGACTTCCATTGGCATGGAATATCTTTTTCCATCCCCTCACTTTCAGTCTGTTTGTATCCCTAGGTCTGAAGTGGGTCTCTTGTAGACAGCATAGTTATGGGTCTTATTTTTGTATCCATTCAGCAAGCCTGTGTATTTTGGTTGGAGCATTTAATCTACTCATGTTTAAGGTAATTATCATTATGTGTGTTCCTATGACCATTTTCTTAATTGTTTTGGGTTTGTTTTTGTAGGTCTTTTTCTTCTCTTGTGTTTCCCATTTAGAGAAGTTCCTTTAGCATTTGTTGTAGAGCTGGCTTGGTGGTGCTGAATTCTCTTAGCTTTTGCTTGTCTGTAAAGCTTTTGATTTCTCCATTAAATCTGAATGAGATCCTTGCTCGGTAGAGTAATCTTACTTGAAGGTTCTTCCCTTTTTTCACTTTATCATGCGACTTCCTTTTGGCTTGTAGAGTTTCTGCTGAGAAATCAGCTATTAACCTTATGGGAATTCCCTTGTATATTATTTGTCATTTTTCCCTTGTTGCTTTCAATAATTTCTTTGTCTTTAATTTTTGCCAATTTGATTACTATGTGTCTTGGTGTGTTTCTCCTTGGTTTTATCCTGTATGGGACTCGCTGCACTTCCAGGACTTGTGTGGCTATTTCCTTTCCCATGTTACGGAAGTTTTCAACTTTAATCTCTTCAAATATTTTCTCGGGTCCTTTCTCTCTCTCTTCTCTTTCTGGGACCCCTATAATGCAAATGTTGTTGTGTTTACTGTTGTTCCAGAGGTCTCTTAGGCTGTCTTCATTTCTTTTCATTCTTTTTTCTTTATTCTGTTCTGCAGCAGTGAATTCCACCATTCTGTCTTCCAGGTCACTTATCTGTTCTTCTGCCTCAGTTATTATGCTATTGATTCCTTCTAGTGTAGTTTTCATTTCAGTTATTGTATTATTCATCTCTGTTTGTTTGTTCTTTAATTCTTCTAGGTCTTTGTTAAACATTTCTTGCATCTTCTCTGTGTTTGCCTCCATTGTTTTTCTGAGGTCCTGGATCATCTTCTCTATCATTATTCTGAATTCTTTTTCTGGAAGGTTGCCTCTCTCTACTTCATTGAGTTGTTTTTCTGGGGTTTTATCTTGTTCCTTCATCTGGTACATAGCCCTCTGCCTTTTCATCTTGTCTATCTTTCTGTGAATGTGGTTTTTGTCCCACAGGCTGCAGGATTGTAGTTCTTCTTGCTTCTGCTAATTATACTAATTTTTAATTAAAATTTAAATTTATGTGACTGAACTGTGTTTTATATTTTTACATAGGCTTTATATCCATAGATCATATATGCACAAAATTAAATTACATGCTAAAGTTTCTCAGAACAGTCTTTGGAAAGGTTGTGATGAGAACAGACCCACAACCGTCCCCCAAATATGTTCTAGAGCCATTCATACTTCCTGTTATAAAGAGTCTTTAAACGTTTTTTGTCCTATTGACTACCACAGAAACTTCCAAATTTTTCCTTCAAATTCCTCCATCCTGTACTCTCCAGGTAATACAACTACAATATTTAGTAATGTTAATGCCTTAACAATTGTACAATTTCCATCACCCTGAAGAATCACGTGCTATTTTCTAAACTTAAAACAATTTTTTCTTAATACAGAAGGGCTGTAATGATAGCCCTTCTATATTAAGTAATGATCCAGTCTACCTTGAATCAAAACAGTTAAGAATAGGGGCTTCCCTGGTGGTGCAGTAGTTGAGAGTCTGCCTGCCAATGCAGGGGACATGGGTTCATGCCCCAGTCCAGGAGGATACCATGTGCCATGGAGTGGCTGGGCCCATGAGCCATGGCCACTGAGCCTGCGTGTCTGGAGCCTGTGCTCTGCAATGGGAGAGGTCACAACAGTGAGAGGCCCGTGTACCACAAAATATATATATATATATATTAAGAATAAAAGAAACCTCAAGTGTATTGGTATTTAAGTCCCAATCTCTGGTTTATATATAGCCCATTTATTCCTTTAATCACCAAACATGTATACGGGTGATGGGAATACATCTATGAGAAAACAAATACCCCTGCCCACTTGATCTTTATGTTCTAGTTGAAGAAAAATATTTCAGGTTTTTTTTTTTTTGTAATTGTGTATTACAATGAGAATATACAAGGAATAAGAAGCATTGAGGAAGTTGCCTCAGTACAGAGGTAATGTTTAAGTAAAAAGCTGAAGACAGTAAATGGAAAATTGTATGGGTACCTGGTGGATGAGCTTTTGAGGTAGAGTACCAGCAAATACAAAGAAGAATGGAGGAGAGGTAGAGGAGTAGGAAATGAGGTTTAGATAGATAATGAGAATGCAAAGGCCTTTGTAAGGACATTTACTCTAAATGAGATAGGAAGCCAACTGGAGTGTTTTGAGTAGAGAGAGAACACAATATCACAGTTCAATAGGACTTCTACAGCTGATCCATATATGATGAATTGGGACAAGAACTTACAATGCCCTATAACCTATAACACCGATAAGGCCTGTCATTAGCATATAATTGAGAAGTAGAGCCATGATATCACTGAAGACTGATTATAGATAGAAAAAAGTTTCAAGGACAGAACATCCTAATGTAAAGAGGAAAAAAAAGATGCAGACAGCAAAGAAGACTAACAAGAAACAACCAATGAAGTAGAAGGAAATCTAGTAGTGTAAGTGATCCTAGAAACCAAGTGAATACAGTATTTAATGCAGGAGGGAGTGATTGGCTCTGCCAAATACTACTAATGAGTTAAGCTGGATGAAGACTGAGAACTGACCACTGGGTTTAGCAATGTGGATGCCACTGGTGACCCTGACAAGTGTAGCTTCAGTGGAGAGATCAAAGTAAGAGCCTTATTGAAGTGGGTTCAAGCAATATGGCTAGAAAGTAACTGGAGAGAGTGAGTACACAGAATTCTTATGAACAAATCTGCTGTGAAGAAAAAGAGAAATGGAGAAGTAGCCAGAGATTAAAATGGGTTAAAAGAGAAAATTTGGAGAAATAACAGACTATCTCTGCATGTAAGAAAGATCTGGTAAAGTTGGGAGGGGTAGGAGTGAGAAGGTTTGAATATTCAGGAGAGAGGGGAAATGCTGGGGCAATATCCTCAATTAGACCAAAAGGATAAGCGGGAATTTACCCTATAGGTGGAGGGGTCCGCCTTTCCTCAGAACACAGGCACTTCAACCACAGTGGTAGAAGATTGATGCAGATGGATGTTTAGATGAGGTTTTTGGAGTTGTTGAAATTCTCTTCTGATTGATTAAATTCTCAATGAAATGGAAGCAAGGTCTTAAACTGAGATTGAGGATAAAGTAGTGCATGTTAACTGTTTGAGAAGAGAAGAAATTATAAGAAATAATTATATAAGAGCTGAAGGATAAATGAATTAGAAAAATCTAGTATAACTGTGAGACAGCATTAAGAGTTAGCTTTAGGTTAGTGATCCTGAATTTAAAGTGAAACCACATAGCATGGTTGCATCTTTTTCTCCAGCAACATTCAGTTATAGGATAGTAATTTGCAATTAAAGAAGATTATAATTTTTTTTTCCCGGTACGCGGGCCTCTCACTGTTGTGGCCTCTCCCGTTGTGGAGCACAGGCTCCGGACGCACAGGCTCAGCAGCCATGGCTCACGGGCCCAGCCGCTCCACGGCACATGGGATCCTCCCAGACTGGGGCACGAACCCATGTCCCCTGCATCGGCAGGCAGATTCTTAACCACTGCGCCACCAGGGAAGCCCAAGAAGATTATAATTTTGATAAGTGAATATGATGAAGCAAGAAAGGGACAAGAGATTTAGGAGTATGTATAAGATAATAATTACTGTAATTGTTTATGGCATTTAAACTCAAAACAGAGGGTAGTCAAGACATGAGGAAATAAACAGTATAGAAAAGATGACAAAAATCAATGAATTTTATGTCCTTGTGACATAAAATTATTGCTGGAGTTAGATTACTAGAAATAATTAGTTGAAAGAATAAGAGATGATGAACAGAGATGAATGCTTGAAGTTGAGGTCATGGTATGAAAATGTGTACGTTCTGCCTGTAGGAGTGAGTAGCTAACGTAGGTGGAAATTAAGATAATTAGAGGAGAATAGTTCAAAGAAATAACAGTCCAAAGTACTGAAAGAACATTCTACATGGATGATGATATCCTCCAAAATTATGATAATGGTGCTGTTAAAGAAAGTACTATGGGTCTGTAGACAACGTCTTCAAGGACAAGGACAAGAAGATGACTACAACAAGAAGGTGTTTGGGTTGGCATAATTTTATGGCATGAGATTCAAAGAGGGAGGACTTAGATAAGAGGGAGGAGAATAAACTAAAAGCAGCTAGGAGAAAAAGGAGGAAAACCATACTTGTTTCCTTCCCCTGCCCAAGCAGTATTATACAAGGAGAGTGGGAAAGAAAATAGCTACCACTTGAAAGGTTTCAAGGAAGTAGTGTCATCAGGTGAGAGGTAGATTTCCTATGGAGCAAGAGGGTGAGGATAGAAGACATTTCTCTGAAGTTCACTGTGAGTTGCAGAGGACAAATCATGATGGTTTCAGAAGTTGGAAAAGAGTGACATCATAAATGGGAATGTACAGTCTTTTGGAGATTGGGTTCTAAAGTCTAAAGAGAGAGTGTGTGGGGGAGTGACAGATGTGACCTTCCCATGTTAACTAAAATAAAAAAGCTATCTAAATTGTATGTATGTCAAAAGCATTCTTGAAGGACAGGGATCTAACATTTCAGGCATAAGACTGTGGTAACTGGAACCTGGCCTTTGGGCTGTGGGGCTTTTAAGTTCCTTAACTGGGGATAAACCAGATCCTCTTTTGTCATGATCAGGAGCTGGGATCCAAGCCTTATAGTTACAGCAGTATATAATAGGGTGAAATCTTAACTTTCCACTCTAACCTGCTAAGCTACATTAATTGTTGGATGAGTACCAGCCCTTTCCTTAACATTACCAAGGGACTTAAGGATTCACCTTCAGCAACAGAAAATTTGTATGGCCTATCAGTGACTTCTAGCTCTACTCAGCCACCTCCAAACCAAGAATTAACCCCTTGGTTTTGCAGAGGGTCATCTTCCTCTGAGGGGGGGTAAGATTAAGGAGGATTACTTTTACCTCTCAGCCTACACTCATGTATTAAACCCCATTCTCTCAGCTATTGGTAAATTTTTGTCCATTATGCCTGTGATGCTAGTCACTGACCATGCTTAGAAGACTCTTGAGGACAGTCAAGACATAAAATAGGAAAGGGAAGGATGTGAATACCACCTGTGACTTTCTACTAATCCAGAAGCCGAGGGAACCAGGACCAAAATGATAGACGAGAACCCAGGTGCTTATTGGGGCACCTAGACAATTATATATGGGGAGACTAATTAACCTTCCTTATTACTGGTATTGACCTATATATAAGGTGAAATACAAAAACCATGTCACATTCAAGAGTCAAAGAAGGCACTTATTCAGAATTACAGTCCCATCCAACAAGAGTAAACCAGACTGTTCCAGGCAAATGAATGAATTATCACTTTGTCTATATGCATGTCTGGTCAAGGAGCCAAGCACCCCTTGGCTGGCCAACAAATAACCAAAAAGTAGCTTAATTATCTAAAGTTATGCTGGCCAAGGAGCCAAGGCTAATTGGTTGCCTCTAAGGCTCAGGTCTCTTTAGCTATTTTGCTTGGTGTAGTTGACAGATTCTCTATTGTCTTGGAGTTCTGTTACTCCTATACACCCTCCTCCATAGGCCAGAGACTGGCCATGCGTCCTAGAAGGGAGCCCTAGAAAACTTTGAAAGCCTAGGGTGATTGCTGCCAGGGCTCAGATCTTATGGATCCAAGGCTGTAAAGGGAAAGTTAACTGTATACATAGAAAAAACATCCTATGAAAGTCTTGTTATCCAGTGAAGAAAGGAACACGAGTTGTTAAAAGGGTCAACCAATTAGAGGCTATCCTTCCCATAATGAACACAAGCATTACATGTAGTTGAGCAAGGCTGATGTTCATGGCTGGGAATTATAGTAAGTGCTGGATAAGAGAGGAATATATAAGAAAGTGTTGTGGGGTAAAGGAGGAACTGATCAATTCCAATGAAGTGAAGGTGCTTTAGATAGTTCTTGAAGCGTAAGTTGAAAATATATGAATATATGAGATAGACAAGTAAAGGAGGGCACTGTAGGCAGAAGGGATAAAATTTGCAAAGGTATAAAGGAAACATCAAATTTCAGGAAACTACACAATTCAATGTGTCTACCAATAATAGTGATTACTACCATTCATCAAGTGCCTCCTTTATGCCAAGAATAGTATTAAACTCTTTTCAACAATTCAGCATGGTCCAGACTCTATACCACATCCCCTTCTAAGAAATAATAGTCTGACTCCAGAAGTTTTGAAGAATGATACAGATCTTTCTCAAAGTTTTCTTTAAAAGAAAGGCATGAGAGTTTTACATAGCACTTTATACAGGAAACTTTGTTGAGCAAGGGAACTATCTAATAGGATTCATAAAAAATTTCTCAATCTAGGAAGCTCTTTGAATTTTTTTGATGATATTTCAATTTTACTACTGGAAACCAGAAATGCTCAATTTTGTTCTAGCCCTAGGAATATTTTTCAGGCAGGCCATTCCTATCAATTGGTCTGAAATGGGTAGGTAAGAGGAATCATAGATATACTATGCAGATTAAATTATTGTGTATAACAGAATATAAGCTCTAATGTGGAATAAATTATGTACGAATCAGTGTATTTATGTGTGGGTTAGCTTCAACATATGACTAATCTGTTGAACATCTAAAGAAACAACAGAAGTTGAGGAAAGGATTGACACAGGACTGGACTACAAACTGCAGAAGTGAACTCACAACCAGATGGGGGATAAACTATTCCACTATTAATAGAGAAATCACCAACAATGTATCCAAGAATCATTTAAAAATATTAACTTGTGAAGTCCACAATGATTTACAATGTACTTACTCATACATTGTTTCTTAGATTCTCAAAACCGAGTGGCATAATTAATATATTTTTCCCATTTACAAATATAGAAATTTAAGTTGTTAAAGGTCTTGCTAGCTCTGATTAAAGATTCAACAATACCACAATATCTAAGATGTTGATGGAATGGATGAGATCCTCTTATGATGCTTTCTAATTTGTATTTATTTAATATAGATAATGGCATAGATATAATGTACTAGTTTATAGATTATGCCTGATATAACTAAATTTTTTGATTAAAAGATCTTCTCATTTAGTTTCATAAGTATAAAACTATTGTAGATTTTACTAATGTATACTAATTCTTACGATACTCCAAGAGCCTGGTATTTTATTAAAGCTCTGCTTTCAACCTATTTCTACTAACTTTCTCTTTTAAAAATATATCACTCATATTTGAATTTATTAAGTATAGTTAGCTATGCTGATTTTCACCAGATTAACTATTATACATTCTACTCCAAGCTTGCCAATTTCTTCAACAAATTTTTCATTCATTTGGGCCAGTTAACTTAGTCAAACAAGGGGTCATTTACTTGAAAAGATTCAAATGACTTTGGGATAAAATGAGGTGAGCTGTTGATCAAGTTAAACCATCTACATGGCAGCCCTGTGCACTGGCATGCAAAACAAAGCAACAGTCCATACTTTTTTTTTTTTTTTTTTTTCTTTTTTTTGCGGTATGCGGGCCTCTCACTGTTGTGGCCTCTCCCGTTGCGGAGCACAGGCTCCGGACGCGCAGGCTCAGCGGCCATGGCTCACGGGCCCAGCCGCTCCACGGCATGTGGGATCCTCCCAGACCGGGGCACGAACCCGTATCCCCTGCATCGGCAGGCGGACTCTCAACCACTGCGCCACCAGGGAGGCCCAGTCCATACTTTTTAAAAGAAGAAACATGCTCCCCACGCAGAGCAGTGAGAGCTTCACAGAGGCAGCAACAGGTCAGACACAGGCCTATTTACTCTGCCCAATAAATCTATGTGGACTAGAGAGACCCTCCTTAAATGGGGAACATGTTGGAACTGCAAGGAATTCTTGTAGGGGGATGAAGTGTGATAAAGAAAAGAGCAAAAGACAGTTCTCCACCAGTCAGGAGACCAGAATTTGAGTCCTGACATGGCTGGTGACCAGTAGTGAGAACATGAGCAGACCATTTTTCTCAGATTTCTAATCTTATACCTAGAAGTAATAACACTTGCCCTTCCCGTTTCAAGGACTGTTCGGAGCCCCAGAAGCAATCATATACATAAGCTCATGCTGAAAAATATAAAATACTATACAGATATGAAAAACATAATTTTCTGCTTTGGTCTCTCTCATGAACTAGTGAATGACATTGAGGACAAAGGGTGTACAAGAGAAGCTGAGCTCCTGGTTCTTTAGATAAAACATTTTTTGAGGGAGAAGAGATTGAAAATTTTGTTGTGATTCCATTTAAATTTAATAAATATTTATGGAGATCTATATGTATATATATACAACGTTATGATGTCTCTTATAAGGAACAGACAATATAAAGGTGATTAGGTGGAACTCCCAAATTCAAAGAAGCTTGCTAAATGAAAGAAACACTGTGAAACTGGAAAGGTGCAAGTAAATTCTCCAACACATTAACTCAAGTGTAATGAAGGGCAATTTTTAGCAGAATCTGAAGGATGATTAAGAGTTTGAGAAGTGGAGAAAAAATAGAAGAAACAATCATACTAGGTAAAGTAACAACATAAGCACAGGGATAGAAATGTGAGTGTAAAATACACAGGAAGAATGAAGAGGAGAAATGCTGAAACCTTGGATGCAAGGGGGAAATGTAGTGAGGAATCAGTACATCAGGTGAGATTAGAGGCTCCTAAACACTTTGTTGTGTGCACTTGCTAATCTGCCCAGCAAAATACCAACACTTTGGTTCAGATATTTGATTTCCAGAGTCCAGTCTTTCCACATTAGATCCTGTTGATCAAACTTTATATTTGAGCAGCTCTGGGGATGTCTGGCACCTCTCCACTTCCTAGAAAATGTTCAGAGCCAATGCATCCAAATTAGATTATACTTTGATCAAACTGCCATTGAGCTCAATAAAAGGTTCCCTTCATGTTCTGTCATCCAACAAAACAGATAAGTATCAACCAAAAAATTATTTGTGAAGAGAATATTACAGAATTGAACTTGAAAATAATTTCCAAAAGCCTATTGCCTAAAGGCATTGAAGAATCCTTGGAAATTTTTCTGAGCAGTCAGTGTGTCTATGCACAAGTGATTGAATTCATGTGCTTGCTGAAATTATACAATGGAGACATACAACTGAAATGTAAAACTGAGATACTCATCATAAACATCAAATAGTTTCTGAGAGCCTTCCTACCTTATATTTACATGGGCAAGCGAGTTCAGATCCTTCCTAGTGACCCTGGTTTAGTCCAAGTCTCTAAAACTAAAAAGGGATGAATTCCATTACATTTACAAGTGGTGTCACTTTTACCTAAGAATTATGATTTTACCGGACCTCTGTACATAAATAACTTGACTTAGCTTATTCAAAGCAAAACTCTCCATTTCCACCCCAAGTCCTGCCTCTGCCACATTCTTGCAGTATCAGTCAGGATAGGCTATGCTGCAGTAACAATCCCCAATACTATATGTCCCTACTGTGCTCACTCTGAGAGGCTAACACTACAACCACTATTTGGAACATCACTGATCATTACAGAAGACAAAAAGAGAAATATGGAGAGTCTCTCTTGGCAATCAAATACTTGGCCCTGAATTGAAACCACATTTTAATATCAAAGTCCAGTTTATGGTCATAACAGACGTTTTATCAGTCTTGTTATCATTTCACTTGATAAAAATTCTCAGACTTTAATAGACTGGTACAAAATCATTTCTTTCCCAAACTGTATTTCTGAAAACTATATGACTATATTTATTCTTGAAAGGCTTCTCTTGTTCTTTTTACACCAGTAGTTTTACCCTAACAAACATGTTATCTATCATAAGAACTCATATTTCCAGTTTGGGGCCATTTTCTTAAGTGTATTCATTTGTGTACAAGGATTATATTTCTTAAAACTTCTTGAAAGGAAATGATTCTTCTGAGTCAAATCTATTGAAATATCTTCAAAGTTTCAAAGCCAATACATCAACCACTTTTAACCTGAGTTCTAAGTTGCAGCACCATCTTCCTCATGATAAGTCTTAAAACGCCAGAATTTTCTAAAAATATTAAATGTGTACATCTAAAACTTGCTTTTTGTAGATTAAATTTATATAACTAAGAGATTTAATATAGATTCTAAATATTATCAGACCCAAAGGAGTATAGTTATAGAACAGACAGGAATGAAAGAATAATAGTAAAACCAGAAATTTCATAATGGTACACTGGGTTAAGGTCAACTAGGGTGTGATTGAAAAGTAGTAAAAATTCAGTTTAAAATATTTTTCGGACTGGTCTTCCAACATACGCAAAAGTTAATTTTTCAAAATACAAAAGAAATTTTGTATCAGACCCTCAGGATAGAGAAAATATCACACATGGCCACTGCTTCAAGCAATATATTCCCTAAAGTGGGATAGTAGCAGACATGTTAATCAACAGAGTATCAGAGGTGATTTCAAGTCTGACTACTTTGTTGTGTTCAGTAAGTTTGATTCATAATTTAAACTATTTTTGAGTATATTGGACAAAACTGGAAAAGTGATATCAAGATATCAAACCACAAACCATAATTTTTAGTAATTGATCCTTTACTACCAACTGAAATATTCCCCTAGGTCCTCCTGTGGAGAATCAGGGTGAGTCCATTCATTGCACTGACCAAACCAAATAGAGCCAGAGTCTAGATTTTAAAGGGTTAAAGCTGGAGTAATTGATCCTATAGGAGATGGTCAAGGGTGGGGAGAATCATAGTAGGGAGTCTGAACTAATGTGCACACAGATCACAAAGGCCAAGCCAGGAAACCCAGAATCAGTCAACAAGTCTAAAGAAAAGGCTCAGAGCCAAAGACAGTATATTCAGACAATAGTAAGTTGTCAGTGGTAATGAGAAAGAAGAGAGGTTAGAAGCAACATAAGGAATACTCTGGACTGTGTCGAGTGGAACTGAAATGTCATCAACTTTGTGCTTATTGTTAGAGCGTATTGAACTGGTTTAAAGTGAGAGAATGTGGTTGGACAAGTTTCTATAACATTTATTGATCTAGTAAGGATTCTTCTTGTTTCTAGTAAGGATTCTTCTTGTTTCAAGGGGAAAATATCTAAATATCTCTGGTATATAAAGCCAAAAAATTGAATTCATTAAAATACTAAAGTTGCTAATATTAACAATATACATTTAATAATATTACAATCAAAGGAAGAGCTAAGTAACTAAGATTCAGTTTAAAGAGGTAGCAGGCAGGTCCAGACACCAGGATAGCAAGGATTCATGGATGTTTATTCTAGAGTCTAGAGCACTACCTTGACACAGCTCCAAGGGTCAAATTTCTTATCCTAGATCAATAAACTATGGACAGTAGGTCAGAGTCATATAATCCAGAAGGGGAATCAGTGCGAGCTAAATCATCCCAAGAGGTGGCTACTATATTTTCTTACAGTTAGTAATCAAATACAGATGTGAAAATAATGTTTTGTTGTAAAGAAGACACATCTAATTTCAAAACCAAACAAATGAAGTAGCTATTATATAACACAGAACCTCTCGTTAACTGAATTTAAACCAGTGGGTTTCCCTGTTCCTCAGCCCTTTTGAGGTGTTTGCTTTAATGATTCTCCAAATAAAGCCAGTCTTTGTGCAGTAGCATTATGAAGTCACAAAATGGCATTGAGAAATACCTGGCTTTTCTGGATTCCAAGTACCAAGAACAGTGTCTGCACACAGAGGCACTTAATATTTCTTGGATAATGTTAACAAATGAAGAAGTGCTTTCTCTGGTAACTTCTAACTTCCACAGATTTCTGGAATACAGCAGCCTTTTGATTGGACATTATAGGCAGTGAATATAATTGTCTCTCGATGACCTTATAATTGTTGGCACAAAATCAAATAAAACTCGTGATTGTCTACAGAGGTCTGATTGTTTCTAGATGAGAAAGTACATGAGAAAGCATATCAACTAAGAAGTCAGGGTATCTTCCAAGATCCAATAGAACCCCTGAGTCAGAGGCTAAGATACTGTTCTTTAGAGCAAGTAACCATGGTAAAGTCAATTGCATGACAGTTTTATCCTTTATTATTATATTTTGCATTGTCTAGGGCTTTATTCTAGAAGCATTCTTTTTGAAAATCCAATAAGATTATTAGTTCTATGCACTTCCTTTACGTGATGGTAGTACACACTTGACTTTGTTTCTGTACTTTATCAGCAGCTGGCCCTTAGGCACAAGAACTTTTTCAGCAAAACACAATAAATAGTGACCCGAATAACCCAGGACCTGTAGGGCGCAACCATACATTGTTGTGGATATGAACATTGTGCATGCGAACACTGCATTTTCACTTCTGGACAACCTCGTGCAATGCCACAGTTTAATTCTCAACATATCCCAGAAAGAGAACAATTCTTACTGTCCTCAGGGCAAATTTATTAGGGATACAAAGAAGCTAAAGAAATTAAGCCATTTTCTCTGCTATGAGAGAACAACAACGCCAAAATCAAAGGGAGCCATAGTCAGAGTTCAAAGCCTGGGCAATTACCACATACCCATAAACCTTGTTCTCACTCAAGATCAAATTTTTCCATTTGGGGAACCCCTTCTTGTTAAACTACTTTCAGAAAATGAAAATGACTTAAGTACCTCGAGGGAGAGACTCTTTCATTTGGAACACATGGTGCCTACCCACAGGGAAGATAGGAATCAACAGTCTAAATTGCTTCTATTGTCCTCACTACTGCTCTTCTGAGCGCCCTCAAAGTTAACTCTGCCAAAAGGCATAGGTAACTAGATAATTGAGGAACAGCAGGGAACAGAGTACTTGTCTGTCCAAAGAGCTATTTCTTAAAGGGATTTTATGATCATCATCTTTATAATAGGGGAATTCTAAAAACTTAGAAGTTGAAGAAGTGTTATTAAAAGCATTGATAATTCATTTAACGTAGCATTTTCCAAAGGCATTGACCTTGGGATTGTTTCTTATAGAACATGTCCTGAGGCACATGCTGCATGCCTTGGAAAATGAAGGATAGGGAGTGCCTGTTGGAGAGCATACGGGTGGTGCTCTCTCTTGAAGACACTGAGTGTCTGATAATCAGCGAGTTACCTTTTAGAGCTAAGATCCTGAGTGTGACTCCCTCAGTCCTTACCCCACCAGGCCTGCTAGCACATCGTGATTCAGAGACCAGCGAAATCTCAATTGACCAGGTGTAGTTATAGTGAAGCTAAACAGTTTCAACAGCATGCCTCAGAGCCTGAGAGACGTAGAATGTACAAGGAGTCAGCAACCCCATTTGAGAACAGAAATGTATGATTTGCTTCCTGGAAGAGTACAAGAGACCAACAGTGTGTGTGATCAATTTAAGTACTGTACCCCACAGGTGGAGCCCATCTAGCACATTAGCAGAGCATAATTTAGAAAAAATGAGGAGAGGGAGCAGGTAGAAAAAGAGAGGGGGAATGAGGAAGAGATAAAAAGGGACTTGAGGAGAAAAGAAAAAGATCATTCAGAGGAAGCCCACTAAGAAAACTTTTATCAGCTTGAACTTAGAAGCGTAGATGTTTTGGCAATTGAGCATTTGGGACATAAAAAGAGACAGAGAGGTTTCATTCCCCAGGATTGAGAGAGCTATGGATCCTTTCACCCCTGGAGATCTCGTCCTGAAGTTCATTTACTCTACTCTATCAAGGCTTTGGAACACTATTTGAGGCTGAAGGAAGCACTTCTACCCTATAGAGATAATGAGCCAATAAGGAGGTTAATTTACAGGAGGGATCAGACTCACAAACCTATAGCTGCAAGAAGGCTTTTAGTCAGAGTAACACATTTCTCAGTACAGATTTTGTGGGTTTCCCACCTACAGAGTTATGTCCAATATTCAACTGAGTCACACCAAAACATTACACAACTATTCTAAGTAGAAAACTGCCCACTCGCACAGCCCATGTTCTACGTGGTTATCAGGGGAAAAGGGGTATTTTGGGAGCATACAATCTGAGAAGTGATTTTTGCTATGACTTACATTGTGCTCCTTTCATTCAGGGCTCTGGGCCTTGACTTTAGGCACATAGGGCTGATTCTGTGGGAGCTCCCCAGACATGAGGCCATTAGGGGTTAGATCCTTGCATCTTCACTCTGACAACACCTACAAAGATGGCTTTTTCGTTACCATACCCTTATACACCCATGATTTCTCTCAATTCCTGATCAAATCCATCAACAATATCTATTAGCTTTATCTTTAAAACATACTGTGTATCCAACTCTTTCCTACCATCCTCATTGCTGTAATTCTAGTCCAAGTCACCATCATTTGTCTCCTGGACATCTGCCATAAGTTCCAATGATTTCTCTCATTCCCTGTTTTCTCACCACTCTTATCCCCACAGTCCATTTCTTGGTTAACAAACGCCTCCATACACAGAGGACAAGGAGAGACCGAAGAAAGAGGCAGTTACTCCAGATTGGTAGGTGGCAGGTTTAATAAGCAAAAGAGAACTTACTTATGAGGCTTGTCTTGGGTGGTTGCAAGATGAGTAGATGTCTGCATACACCTGCCAGAATCTTAAAAGCTTATAAAGGCCTTAGCTGGGTTTAATCACGTATACCATCCAGATGGTCTTAATAACACATTGCTCTCTTAAGGCTACATCCTCGAAAACAGCTCCAGCTGTGGGAGTGTTGGGTGGAGCATACATCCAAGGAAAAGAGAGGGAGTAAGGAGCCTGATTGCTCAGGTCCGCTTAACTGGCAACTACATCCTCTCAGTGACTCCCTCCAACATCATTCTCCACCAAACAAACCGAATGGAGTTTTTATATCAAGTCCCATCTATTCCCTTTCCTTCCATGGCTTCCTATTGCAATTAGAGTAAAACAAAATGCATCTTCAAAGCCTACAGTATCCCAGCTTCTGCCCATTTCTTTTAATTAAACTCCTGCTCTGGGCCTCTTATTCAGTATATTCTAGCCACACTGGCCTTCACTTTGTCCCTGGAGCACGTCAAGTTTATTCTCCTTCAAGGCATTTGTCCTTGTTGATGTCTCTGCCTGGATTGTTTTTGTACGCAGGTCTCCTTTTGACTTCCTTCTTCTCATCTTTCAGGTCCAAGTTTAAAAACTCATTTCCTCAGACAGGGCTTCTCTAATCATCACCAAACCTATCCCTGTCATCATTCTTACCTTATTCATTTTGTTTATATGTTTAGTGTCAGACTATTCAATAGAAATGTAAGCTCCATGATTATAAGAAACTGGTCAGCTTATTCACTGATGTATTTTCAATGCCTATAATAGTGACTGATACAAAGTAGTCACTTTAAAAGTGTTTCTTAACTAGATAAATGAATGAAAACATGCCACCTGGACTGAAACTAACCTCGGTCAAATCTTGCAACCATAGGAATCCTAAACTAGTTGTGACCTTCTAAGAGTATTGATGCTGCAGTCTCTTTTCTTATCCTTCTTTGTACAGGATTGACAGGATGCCTACCTGATTGAAGCTTATCTAGCATGTGTATTTTCTCCATAAAACATATCACAGCCTTTTTGCCCTTAGGAAAACCAGACAGCACTTCAGCACTATGCTTGGGGAACATTTTAGACAGAGAAATTACCCAAAAAAAGTCCCAAAATGTGGCACTAAATACACTGCTAAAAGAACACATTTACGACCTGAGAGTTGAAACAAGGCAAAAGAGTAGCTCCTTGTTCACTGACCTCAGCTTGTCCAAAGATTCAATTTTTTGGCTACTCTGTCATGTCTGGGAATGACCACAAAAGCACTGTGAGTTGATAGTGAGATTACAAATAAATTTTAGCAAGTAGGTAAATTTGAAAATACAGAATCCATGGGTAATGTGTATCAACTGTATTAGACACTCCCTTATTCAAAGTGCCACCAGCACTCTCTTTCTGGCTTTCTCCCTGCTCCCCATTGCCTCAACCTTTTACCATCTTGCTGGTTTATTTCAACTCCCTTCAATTTCCCATCTTATTTTCTCATCCAATTCCCCTAGATTACACCTCTCATACAAATTCTTGTCGTTCTACTATGAGAAGTAGTATATCCAAAGCCATTCTTCAAGAGATACATCTAACAAATGATTACACAGAGCCAGCAATGACTGAGATTATAGCCTTTCCTATTACATATCGTCTTAGTTTCCTAGGGTTGCCATAACGAAGTACCACAAATTGGGTGGCTTAGAACAACATAAACTTATTGTCTCACAGTTCTGGAGGCTGGAGGTCCATAATCAAGGTGATGGTAGGTCAGTGTTCCCTCTGGAACCTGCTGGGGAGGATCTGTCCTTGCATCTTCCTAGCTTCTGGTGGCTGGCCAGCAAGCCTTCTGAGTCCTTAGCTTGCAGCTTCAGCACTTTAACCTCTGCCTCCCTCATCAAGTGTCATTCTCCCCACATGTGTCTCTGTATCTCTGACAACTTTTCTTCACCTGAGTGAAGGGAGGCTAGTGAGATGGGTAGGTTTTGCAAGCTGGGGAGTGTATAGGCATCAGGAGGCTTTATACATTCCCATGCACTCAGGTGTTACACACTTGGGAACAGTTTATAGTGACAGCTAACTTTCAGCTCTATTGCCCCAGTTAAGAATTATTTCCTTACTTCTTGGTGTCCTCATCTGAAGGTAAATAGGAGTGGAAAATATTTGTTAAATTCACTCTCAAACACAGTGACCACCCCCCCTTCACTAAGAACTCTACTTCTCTTCAAAGGGACGAGCCTTGGCAGCCAAATTTGCAGTATCTGATACTGCCCGATCATATTTAATTGGACAAGGTGTGTACTAAGCTGGACCATTAACATTATCTCTCTCAGAAGTTTGTTTTAATGAGGGATAGATGGTTTCTGCTAGTTAGTTGAATTGAGAACAGCTAAATTTGGCAGCTGTAAGGAAATGATCTTCCATTATATGCACAGAGAAGCAGAAAGAGAAAAATCAAATAGACTTGAAAGGGGAAGCCATGATGAGAGACCATGAGTTCCATAAAAAGAAAGATCAAGAAGGTTTCTACCTGAGCCTGACAATTCATATTTTCATCCTACTGGAGTGTCAAGTATACTTTCTGCCATCGTGCTCCATGGGACACACCTGTGTCCAGTTAATAAGCATTTCCTCCTTTTTTACACTAGTTTGATTTACTTCTGTTTTTGCAACTAAGTAGTCTTCATTAAAATGAAATTCAGTTAGATCTTTCCATCATTTGTCAGTCTCCTGGATAAGACAGTTGAGCTACTAACATGAGGCTAGAAAGAGAGAATTTCTTTAATCTCCTGTAAAAGTTATTTGACCAGCAATGGTGATACATAAATGACTCAACTGCAATATTTTAATCATATGAGAAATGAGATGATTCTTGACCGAAAATGATCAAACTGACATGGACACTTTTTCTCCTACCCTTTTTGTTTGTTGTTGTTGTACGCGGGCCTCTCACTGTTATTGACTCTCCCATTGTGGAGCACAGGTTCCGGACGTGCAGGCTCAGCGGCCATGGCTTACGGGCCCAGCCACTCCGCGGCATGTGGGATTTCCCAGACCAGGGCACGGACCCGTGTCCCCTGAATTGGCAGGCGGACTCTCAACCGCTGCGCCACGAGGGAAGACCTCTCCTACCCATTTTTAGTGAAATACACACTTCTTGTAAAGCAGCGTAAATAAATTTAGGGTCAACCTTTCAATTTAGTACACTGCAAGTATAACTGATTCCTATGTGCCTGCAACATATTTCTATGTTTTGTTTTGTTTTTCCTACAATCTACCAAATTGTTCCTACCTCTGCCAGAGGCTAGAATACCTTAAAACTCTTAACAAAGGACTGGTTTAACAGTTCCATCACAAGTTCTGTCATTTCACATTGATATTAAGCATAATGAGTTTCAGTTGTCATCATGTTTTGTTAAAACACAAACCTTATGTTCTTTTTAACATTGCTTTCTTTTTTTAAAATACATTTTTAAGGTTTCCTAAAATTTTATGTCAGATCTGATACACTTGCCCTGGAGCCTCTTATCTTCACAGTGCTCAGAACCTGGAATCTAAAATGCTGTGATCATTTTCTACAACAGAGATATTCATTCATTCATTTATACTCCAAATTTTGTGGAACATTCTCCAACGGAGATGTCTTTGTGAGGCACTGGTCCTGCCTTCAAGAATCTTACAACTTAGTAGGAAAGCTAAGATATATACACATTAATCTAATTAAGTTAAAAAACATCAGTATCTTAAGAGAGAGCATTCAGAGACCAAGATAGCATTACTTCTGGATAAGCAGATTAGGAAATATTTTGTGAAAGAATAAAATTGGAAATATGAGAAACTGAGAAAAGATAAGACTGGAAACAAGATAAAGGTAAAAACTTAAAAATAGTGTGTGGAGTATCTATTTTCTTGGCGTTTTTAAAGTTAAAAAACCAAATATTTTATTTTAAATCCAGCTAAAATATATATCCCTTTTGTTTTTACTGATGGCTTTTAACAATCCTGTGTTTATCAGAAAATCCCATGTTATTTTCACCTTTGCTTATGGTCTTCCCTAAAGTGATTGAAAGTCTTCCCATAGTCATAAGGCAGGCCAGCCCCTTTAGAGTCGATGTGTTTCATCCCTTTACCATGGTTTATAGCACCTGTTACTAAGCCTCCCAATTCCTTGAAAATTTTGCAGAGCAAACAACTGTCTGTTCTTCATGTCTGTCATGTCCTTCAACATGTCTGTCCTAATCATGAATAAACCCCAGTGAATAGAAACCCCATTATGAATCAGAGTACTCAGCAAAAGAAGGGCTCAATGAAGAAATGTATGTCTCCCATTGAAGGATATTTGTTTATATGCAGAGTACTGGGGAGAAAATCATTTAAGCTCAAGTAAGAATTCAACTAACCTGCCATTTCATGTGCATGCTGTTTCCAAGTGATAAAAATATCCCACTTGATATTTTATAAGTCTGAATGGAGTATTAGCAGGAAATCCAGGAAGGAGCATGGCTGAACTCCCAAGTTTAAGTTATGTAAAATTAAATGTCTTTTGCCTCATGAAATCTGAAACACTTCAGATACCAAAAGGTTGGGTAGTTCTCTCCAAGCTGAAGCAAATTCTGCCTTGGTTTATGCTATAGACTATGTAGGATTAAGCTATTCAGTTCTCCATCCAAGGAAGAAATATATGGGAAGCTGACTTTTTTTTTTTTTTTTTTTTTTGGTACGCGGGCCTCTCACTGCTGTGGCCTCTCCCGTTGCAGAGCACAGGCTCCGGACGTGCAGGCTCAGTGGCCATGGCTCATGGGCCTAGCCGCTCCACGGCATGTGGGATCTTCCCGGACCGGGGCAGGAACCTGTGTCCCCTGCATCGGCAGGTGGACTCTCAACCACTGCGCCACCAGGGAAGCCCCGGGAAGCTGACATTTAATCCACATTTTTCTTTTCTTCTGTCATCCTGTTTAGAGGAGAAGCATCATGCATTATGGATGTACTTTTATGTTAGCTGGAGAGCCTTCCCTCATCTACACTCAATCTGCATCCTTTCCATCCAAGGCAGAGATATAAAAGAGCCTCCCTCACCAATGTGAACTTCCAGTGAATATATGGATGGAAATACACAAACTACTTGCACAGATATGAAAAGAGAAGAATAGATTTGATCACCTGAAGGGAGCAAGGATTTCTCTTTCTGGCACCAGGAGAGGCTGGATCACCTGACCTCAACAGATCAGTTCACAAACCCTGAACTGCCCTGGAACATGAATACTTTCATTTCGGCAGGGCTGGGGTTGTGATCTAGACCTGCAATGGAGGATTCTGCCATTGTTAACCACACAAAGACATCCAGCTAAGAGGACAAGAGGAGACTGACACCCAGTTCACAGGCCAAGACATGCTTCTGGAAGAAGTAACATGTTTTTCTAATTCACACAGAAGTGTTCTTTCAGAAACCATGGGCTTGAAGGACTTCACCTGCTCTGATGGAGTGCTTCTCCTAACTCCCTCAGAGGCATGGTATGGGCTAATATTGGCCTAGAAACAAATACCAAATTAAAGCTGTTTAGTCTCTCTTATTAAGAGATAAATAATACTAAATACAAAGTGGAAATAGTATGTCTTAAACATTTACTATGCCTCTGGCACTCTATTATTTGTTTTCTTGCAATCTATTAAACCTTCCATAAACTTTATAAGGTAGATGCTATTACAGAAAACCTTCTTAAACATCTTTCACATAAAGGATTCTCTAATCATTTGACATTCTCCACCTCCTCCCTGAAACATACTGAACAATGTTCATCAAACACTGAATGCTTGTAACAACCAGGCCACTCTTTAATACTAAAGAGTATTGAAGAATGATTTTTCTTCATCCAGAGTTTGAGTTTTATGCTACCAAGAATCAGCTGAGTTGGATTCTCAACATTTTAAGGTCAGTTGTCATTATTTTGAAATTATGTTATTTTAATAACTTGTAAAGCAAAAAAAAAATTCTTTAAGAAAGAAAGTTTTCTATAAACATTAAGTAGAATATTTAGGGAGTTGAATAAAGATGGGTCAATAAAAAGAAAATCTGTGGAATTATGTTTGTGCAACCACTTTAAAAACAAAAATAAATAAAATAAAAATAGAGAAATATTGTAAACAGACTACTTCCCAAGTGTCTAAGTTCTCACTCCTTTTAAAGAAACTAAGGCTGAAAATCATAGAAGAAACATGCAAGACCTCACAGAAGCCCAATCAGCAGAGCTGTACTAAAAGAACTGTTTTTTATTCTTCCTCAAACTATTGGCAAATGAGTATGTGTTTAAGTTATAATCAAATGCTTAAGTCTGTATACATCACTTTTTGTGATTGATCACTTTAACTTTTTAAGAGCATTTCTACTGTATTATTAACATTAGAGATGATGAAAATGAGTCAGCTTGGCATGTGAGTTGCAAAAAAAATCACAGTGAAGAGACAACAGAGCCCCACATTTACCCTTCTATATCCAGCCCCGAGATACATCTTAAGATCCTGTTAATTTGACCTTGCCTCAGATCTGCAGCCTCATCTATTGACAGCACCCCACTCATATTCTAAGCTAGATCCATGATAAACTGCCTTGAGTTTCCCTAATGCTCTATGTTCTATCATTCTCTCTGACTTCTAAGCCTTTAAACTTGTTACTACCTGTTAAAAACATTCTTCCCTTTCCATATTACCTGGAAAACGTTTATTTAATAGCCTTAAAGTCTCGAAATTGGTGTCATTTCTTCTAGGATTATATCTATGACATTACTCTCACTAAGGATTAAAACCCCTTTTTATATAGCATCTTTATTTAAGCCTTTTAATCTTTCATCATGCTAGTTATTGCCTCTTGCTTATAATTTTGTCCCAAATAGAGCACAAGCACATGTATTTTAAGCTCAAGATCTCTGTATAGCCCATCATTGTATACATAGTATCAAATCTAATGTCTGGCACATAATTGGTGATCAATACATATTTGTGGAAGGAAATCAGGAAGGGTGATACTCTGAGAGAATTTTAATCAATCTTTTTATAAGGTAGGAAAATTATAGTGTCACCAAAGGATTATGAACTGTAAGAATGAATAACATGCTGGTCACAATCATAGTGCTAGATATCCAACCTGATCTTAAAGACTTTCAGCCTTTCAGGATCGATTGATATTTATCTTTTTAAAATTTATTTTTATCATTTTATGATTAATACATTTAAAATTTTAAAAGAAACATGCTGAAAAATGAGCTAAGATATTCAGAAAACAGCTTTTATATACCAAGTATTTTAAAATTTCATTGCCATTACAGGAATTACAGTATTTCAGACTGCTAATTAAAAATGTATAATTACTCAGTCATAGACTAGTAAATTATATCCTTGTAAATTTGAAGGATAAAAAAAGTCAACTTTCAAAGCCAAAGAAGAGTATGAAAAAGGATTACAGGGGAAATATTTATCTGATTTAAAGTAATTACTCAAAGCTCATTAGAAGCATTTATCTGCATAAAAGTAATCAAGAGTATAAGTGCAATTCATTGTTTTCTGTTTTTTTACAGCTGATTACTTAGCAGGTTTTCTGTGCAATTCTTTCTTAACCTAGATTAGGTTACCTAAAAGTAATGAAATCCATTTTAAAAGTATAATTTAAAAGTTTAATCAATTTAAGTATCCTTCTATTACAAGCAGTTCTCAAACTTTTTTCTATATTACACATGAAGGTTAATCATTTATCTCATCATTCATATACTCATTCAATGAGCATTTATTAAGAGCCTACTATTTTCCAAGTCCTTTGCTAACACTGTGAATATAGCAAAGAACAAACAGATATGACCCATCTTCTCATGGAGCTTATATTGGACTGGAGAAACAGAAAAAACAAAAAAAACAACAACATGAATAAGTGACAAGTGCTCTATGATGAAAATAAAAGTGTGATGTGACATGAAGTTATTTCAAACTGAATGATCAGAAAAACATTTTTCTGAGGAGGAGATATTTAAAATAAAACTGCATTGAAAAGAGGAACCAGCCATTCAAAATGCAGTCAAAGCATTCCAGGCAGGCGAGCATAAAATAAGGGCAAAGAGATTAGCAGGAACTGGATCATAGAGAGCTGTGTAAACTAAGAGCATGGGTTTTATTATAAGTGTAATTGTGTGTAACTGGAGATTTTAAGGAGATGAGAGATCGAATTGATTCCAAATGTCCTACACATACTTTGTAAAGACTGGCTTAGTAGAGGCACAGGTTAAGGAGGAGGGGAACAGAATGGGAATACTGAAATCACTAAAGAGGCCATTTTATTTGTCAATACGACACTAAATGGTAGCACTGGAGAAATAAAAGAGTGGACAATTTTAGGAGATTTTAAAGGAAGAGTCTATAGAACTTTGAGATGTTTGTCAGAGGTAAGGGAAAGAGAGGAAAAAAGATTGACTCCTATGTTTTGGGGTTGAGCTACTAAATAGTAATGACATTCGCTCAGATGGGAAAGACTAGGGGACAATTCAGTTGGGATGGAGGATCAAGACCTCTGCTTTGAATACTTAATAATTGAGATACTTATTAAGTATCCAAATAGATAATTCATAGAGGGTTGGTCCATGAGCCTGGGGTTTAAAGAACAGATTGAGGTGAAAATAATAGAGTTAGGATTCACCAGCAGAGAGATTGAATTTAAAGCCATAAAATTGGATGAAATTACCTAACAAAAGAGTAGAGACTGAAAATGAAAAACAATGGTACCCACAAACAAGATGTATGACACACCAATATTTAAAATTGTGCAAAGGCATTAAAGACAGTGGAAGAGAAGTAGAAGTCATGAGGGAAAATGAAAGCCAACAAAATGTATTACCATAGAATCCAGAAGAAGAAAAAATTCCAAGGAGGAGGCTGTCATCCACTATGACAAATGCTGTTGAAATCTAGTAAAATGAAAAGAGACCAAAGTGGACTCACTTTGGCAAGATAATGGTTATTAGATGTAAAACATGATGAACAATTTTAGTAGAGTGGTAGCCATGGAGGTCAGATTAACATTAGTTGAAGGAATGATGAAAGTGGAGGAATACAGAGAATACAAATGGATAACTCAAGAGATTTTACTATAAAAAAAATGAAAAACAAAATGAGGATATACTTGAAGTGGGACATGACCTCAAAAGAAACTGAGTAAAAAAGACCTGTACCTCAACCTAGTTCTGACTACTGTCAACTAGTGGGACCATAATTTTCATAAACCTCTGTAAAATGAGATTTCTCATCTGTACCTCACAGAGTTTCTATGAATATTAAATTTGATCACATATATATATAATATATATATATATAAAGTTCTTTGTGTCATTCCTGGATTTTATTAAGCCCTATTTTATGGTAATGTTGTTATTATTATTTTCCTCCTTTCCTTCTGAAAAACTGGCATTAAAGAATATTTTCCTCCTTGTCTTCAGCACATCTTACAAAAAGAATCAGACTTAAAATTCCATTAAGGTATCTGTCAATTCTGGTGAAGAAGAGCAAGTCTCTTATAATATTATTAAGACAAAAAAAACTTAAGTAACAGTATGATACCTATTTTATATTTGCTTCCAAAATGATAAGAGGTCAATTTAACATTCAGTTAGAATTACTATATAATCCCAAATTTTGGTTATATTTCTAGTTTGTCAATAGATTCTATTTTTGTAATTATTTTAAAAATATATATGACACAGATATATATGTATGTCAAAATACATTTGTCTTTAATTGTGAGTTAATTATAATTTATGGTCAGTTTCAAGAATTCCAAAGATAATAATTAGAGAATCTAAGAGCTATCTTTCAAATATCAGCCAGAAATCTAGTTGGTCCTATGATGGATTTTGACATTCTCTTAAGTAAAAGTCATTTACAAAGTCCTCACAAAGTTAAAGTCAAGCAAATATGTATAATAAGAAATTTAACTATTAATTTGTTCATTTCAGGATGGAGATCAGAACATTTTATGTTGTTTTGGAATTGCAGCTAAAATCTCAAATTTCACTCAAAAGAAAGTTACCAAAAATGTGCCCTCAGGACTTACCAAACCACCATTCCTACATAACTCCTTGTCTACCTATTCAAGTAAAAGTCTAGGGAGTTTGAGGAATTTCTCCAAGTAGGAGTTACCCACTAAGAGAAAGAATGCAATCGGAAGAGGGTGTTTCCACAGACAACTGAGGAGATGCTCCAAGAGAAACCACTCAGAGACTGAAGTTGCCTGCATGTGTGGCGTTTTCTAAAATTGAAACAGTGTCTTTTCTAACACCGACCAATTCTCTAATTCTGACACCAACTGGGGTTCAACAATTAAATTCAATTTGTATACGAACTACCCAGAGTTAGCACAGACCCCACAGGTTACGGACTCAGCCCTGCAAGACCGCTGAAAATAGGGTGCCCAGGCTACCCACACTTTTGCCCAGATGATTACAAATTCAAGGGTCATCACAACTTCATCCTCCGGTTAGATAATTCAGTAGAATGACTCACCACAATTCAGAAAAGCACTTTACTTACAAAAACCAGTTTATTATAAAAGATAACTCAGGAACAGCCAAATGGAAGAGATGAACAAGGCAAAGTATAGGAGGAGGTGGTACAGAGCCCATGCCCGCTCTGGGCACACCAGCCTCCCAGCACAGTGATGTATTCACCAACCTGGAAAGCTCCCTGACTCCTGTTATTAATAATAAATTCAGGTTTCATTATGTGGGCAATTAAATCACTGGCAATTAATTATTGAACTCAATCTCTAGCCCCTTTCTGATCCCCCAAAGACGGGGGTGGGACTGAACGTTCTAATACTCTAATCATGCATTTGGTTTTTCTGGGGACAAAACCCCATCCTGAAACTATCTAGAGGCCCACCAAGAGTCACCTTGTGAGCATATGCAAGAGTAGATTGCAAGGAGTTCTGTGCCAGGAACTGGGGACAAAAACCAAAGTTATTTTTCATTATATCACAATGCATTAAAGACAACCTGGCACCTTATTCCTCTTGGATATTTGCAGAGGGCTGATAACTGTCCTTATGTTGCTTCCAGAAAGGGGCAGCTTCTGGCAAAGCAGGGAGGGTGCACTGAGCTTTAGTTCTTTTAATATTTGCCTGAAACTTCCTTTAAAAAAGGTAAAGCAAGAATTAACATAACATTTGAGCATGTTAAGTAGAGTTTATTCTTCTTTAAATTGGTTATTTATTCATTCAATATGAATTTTTTTTTAATGCACCAAGCCAAACACTGTTCTAGTTGTGCTGAATACAACTACAAACAGAACAAAGCCCCTGTTTTGTTCATGGATGACACATTGTGATGGAGGAGACCAGAGAGTAAAGAAGTAAGCACATATATGTAATAGTTTCAAAGGAAAGTGCTATAAAAAAAAGCAGGGTAAGAGTACAGGGACTTGGGGTAGGGAAGTGAGGCTATGCTAGAGAAGCCCTCATTGTGGAGTTGATATTTGAGCAGAGATTTGAGGGAAATGCAGAAGCAAGCCACATGAAAATCCAGTGGACTTATTTTGCTATTTCTCAAAATATGAATAAATATGGGAACATTAAAATAACTAAAGAAGAAATTCAGGTTAAAGTAATGATAGTCTAAAGTAGAAAAGGAGAGCTTAGATAGTCTAATTATCTGATAAGCATGTCTTGTTTACAATTTACCAACAACCTCTCTTTGTGTAGCAATCTTAACAAAAATAAAGGAAACATATCCAATTTTACGTCTTTCACACACACTAATGCTTTACAAGAACTTAATTTTTAAATCATGTAAACTGTATATTGCCTTCTAATCAATATGTGGAAATCAATGATGTAATGATACCTAATGAGATTTGAGGGATGTAATGCTTCTTCTTGTTCTTTAAGTGTGGAAGTTTGAATTATATGGATCAATAGACAATGATCTAAACTGCCCTTTCTAGCAGACAAAAGGGTATATCCAACTAAAAAACTAGGTTATGCAGGCACTTGGTGCAATTACTTTCTCCTTTAAAACCCACTAAATAGTTTTATTTTTCTGCTATGACATTTCCCTTATTTGAATTGTGGTCAATTCTGGATTTCCCTTTTGACCATCACCACACTCTCTGCTACTTTAGAACAGGAACTGTGCTTTAATCATTGATTTACTCCTCACTCAGCAAGGGCTTGCACATACTAGGTAGAAATAAATGTTTGCTTCATTTAATTTTAAATTCTAGCTTTAATAGATAATAAATTTGAATTGTTCAACAATCAAAATGGTATAAAGAGTATTCATTGAGAGTTTTACTCCCCTCCATCCCCATTGCCCAATCCCCCAGTTTGCCCAGCAGTTAACAACTTTCTTGGATCATTTTTCAGTTTCTTTATCTAAACAAACACAGATATAAATAAGTGTAAACCCTTATTTTCTCCAACTCTTACGCAAAGATGAATATAACCCTATATTGTTTTGCTTCTGACATTTTTCTAATTTAATAATGTGTCTTTCTGTAACCAAATGCCTTTATGCTTTTTGTTGTACCTGCATAGCACTCTGTTCTGCAGCTGCATTTCCACTGTCCTAAATGGTATTATAATTAATAACCTTTGCTTTGTGGTAGGTAGAATTCTATGATGACTAATGATTGACACCTTTATATAATCCCCCAGCCCTTGAGTGTGGGAGGGGCCTGTGTATATGATGGACTATCACTCCCATGATGAACATGTTATATGGCACAGTTACCTTAAGAAAAAGGTTCTCCTAGGTGGGCCTGACCTAATCAGGCAAACCCTTAAAAGGGATGGGGCTCTTCTTGAAGAAAGGAATTTTTTTTTTAAATGTGGTCTGTTCCTTTACTGCTATCTTCCCCACTACAGCCACAAAAACCAGGTAGGGTCTCCATTCTCCGTCCCCTCCACCAAAAGGCACTACCTCCTTCCCAGACAACAGTTGAGGGAGGACAGGACTTCAAGCTGGAGCTGTCATTAGGCCCTCCCCAAGTCCAGAGACAGGGAGGGGAAGTGACAGATGGTGAGGGATGGATGGATGGATAGATGGACAGAGGGCTGGAGAAGGTGGGATCAGGAAGGGGACAGGAAGGGCTACTCCAAGCAGAGGCCTGTTCCTTCCAGCATTGCCTCTGGGGGTAGGAGAGGCATGACTGATCATCAGGGCTGGGGTGGTGCCCAGCTGGGCCACAATTCTTCTGGGGTGTCCAATAAACATGCAGACTCAGCACAGTTGATGCCTTGTGTCTCAAGGCTGCAAGAGCCACACACACCTTGGTTTCCCCTCAATAAGCCTAAGGGCGACAGGAGAGGGTGGAAGAGGAAAGCAGCCCCTGTCCTGGGAGCCTCACAGGCTGTACCAGGAGAGTAGCCAGCCTGGGGTAGGGGCATCCAGGTCTCAGAATTGGCTAACCCACACATCATAGATGCTTTTTCTGGGTGGCACCCCCTGGAAGAGGGCATCTGGATCCCAAGAGCAGCCTTGGGGGACCGTGGGTATCAGGGGCCACCTCCCAATAGCCTGTGCTGTTTGAGGGGGCCACCAGGGGCAGGAGGTGGGTGGCAGTGGGACCAATGATATTACCATGTTGGGAGTATAAATGGACAAGTAGGAGGTGGGCAGCTGTCCCCAAAGTGAGGCCCTGTGACCTCCACCAGAGAGTCCCCCAGGGTCTGGGGTACGCTGCAATAGTGGAGAGGCCAGGCTCTGGGCTCAGGGGAAAGGGGTGAGGGCCTGCTCTTTCCCCCCTGGGAAGTTTCCCCCTCTGCTCTCATGGGCCCTGGGAGGGGGCAGATGGGCCACAAAAGCCTCTCAGAGGGCAGGAGTGGAGTGGGTACCTTGAAGAAAGGAATTCTAAGCAAGAATAAATACTCCATGGCTAGTTTTGAAAAAGGGTGGAGACACATGACAAAGAAGGTAAGCAACTTTTTAAAATGAGAGCAACCCCAGCGCCCAGCCAGCAAGAAAATGGAGACCTCAGTGCTATAACTGCAAGAAACTGAATTCTGCCAAGGACCCAAAGGAACTTGGAAGGGGGCTCTAAGCTCCAGATGGTAAGACAGCCCAGCCAGCATCTTGATTTCAATCTGTGACACCCTGAGCAGAGAAGCCAGTTATGTCACAGCTAGACTTCTGACCTACAGAAACTGTGAGATGATACATTTTGTCGTTTTAAGTCTTTCAAGTTTGTGGTAATTTGTTACATGACTCCTATTTATCAGAGATTCTCAGGCTGTTCTTACTTGCTTAATTATTTTCCATATAAACTTTTTAGTTCTAGAAAAATAAAACTACGGTATTTTTAAATTAACTTAGGGACAATCGATATTTTATTTAAGCATTATTTTTAATTTTAAGCATCTCTATTTTAAGAACATATTAATTATTTCAATTTTATGTCTACTTTTACTGAAAAAAAGTATCCATTCAGGAACTATCCAGAGGAAAGTATCCATGGAGGTAACTTGCATTCTCTGTTGTGTAGCATAGATTTCTTTCTAGGAAACTGTTAAGCTTGGGGCTTATGGTAGTTTCTCAGGGCGGCCATAACAAAGTACCACAAACTAGGTAACTTAAACAATGGACATTTATTGTCTTATAATTCTGGATGCTAGAAGTCCAAAATCAGGGTGTCAGCGGGGTTGAGTTCTGTGAGGATACATCTGTTCCGTGCCTCTCTCCTAGCTTCTGGTCATCTCAGGCTTTGATTTATAGATGATATTTTACCTGTGTCTTTATATCATCTTCCCTGTATGGTTGTCTGTTTCTGAGTTCAAATTTCCCCATTTTGTGATAACACAACCATATTGGATAGAGCCCACCCTAGACCTCATCTTAACTTGATCATCTATTTCCCAATATGGTCTCATTTACAGGTACTTGGAGTGCAACATCGTTTGGGGAACACCATTCAACTCACAGAAGCCCTCGTCAGTGGGTTTTACACAGATATTTGGTTCCAACTCCAGTAAAAATATGGAGAGTGATTTTTAAAAAATCTTTTCTAAACTCTACTACCTTGTAACTAAGTCACAAGAGATTTTTTATGGAAAGATATTAAAAATAAGAGTTAAACTTTTTAAAGCCCAAGACTCTTCACAATTCTTAAATGATGAGCTCAGCTTAAACTATATAAAGCATGTTTTCTTACAGAAATTTCTGACTCATCATATTCTTGGGAAGAAAAATCAAACAAACTAAACTCCAAACTTGTCAACTACCAAGATACTTGGGGGAAAAAAAAAAGCTTAATTTTACTTTATTGCATTACTTGAAGTTTAGTTAGCATTTCATAGGGAAGGTGGACCTGATCCTTTCAGAGTTTAATGAGTTTCAGTTCTTAAGTAAAACTTTATTGGAGGAAATTAAGATCTTGCAAGGTCTTAAATGGAACAAAAGCAAAATCAAAAGCTAGTGGTAGGAAGGTCATAACCTCAGACAGAATCGTTTAATCATTTGTTACCATATGCTGGGAATTCATTAGACTTCAACCGGCAGCTGTTGAGAGCAGACTCACCTGAGTCTGAAAATAAGAAACGACTTATATGCCTTGGAGTCAAATACTAATCTGGTTCAGATCTAATGGACAATTTACTATATTCTGCCACTCTTAATTTAATCTAACACATGCATATGCAAGTGTGTGTGTGTGTGTGTGTGTGTGTGACTTTCATTGTGATGAACATGGTAGTCCAGGCTTAAGGAAGAGGAGTGGAAAGAAGGAATGAGATTGATCCAAATTCTATTTTTCTTTTGGTAACTGTAATTCTACTCCTCTGTATGCATGTAATTTTCTTTCTTTTTTTTTTTTTTTTTGCTTTTCCCTTCTATTTGTGAAAGAAAAAATGAAAGTCTAAAGCAGCTTCTTTTCTTTCTCTTTCTCTCATGCTTCCCCCTCTGCCTTTGTCTCCCTCTTCCACTATGGCATCTAATGACTTTGTCATAGACGCTAGCAATCAGCAGTGAAGGCTGATCATCTTATTGGAATCACCTCTGCATTTATAATATCACCCTGAATTCTACCTTTTCTTTGGAAACGGAGCACCCTTGAGTCCATAAAAATTACACCAAGTCACTCAGCTTAGGAAAGGCTTCTTATTGTTTTAATTACGATTATTGTCATTAATGTTGTTATTTTTATCTTTGCTTATTTTTTTTCCTTTTCATTTACACAGATTTGTAGAGTATTGAAGCAAAGAGAGGAGGAAAATCAAGCTGTCCAGAGTAAGCAAGCTTCTAGATGGACAAACTGAAGATGAGATGCACAAGTAGCCTATGCAGGGCAGTCTGCATAGACAGACAGACCTTACATTATCCTTAGTGTAGCCATGATAACATATAACAGCAAGGGGACCATAGGGATCCTCTGGTTGGGTCAAACCTCCACAGATGAATAACCTGAGGCCACAGTCTTGCAAACAGTGGCTATTGTAGAGTCCACTGATTAACCGCAATACACATTCTCTCCTCTTCCCTTTTAGCAGTGAATTTTGGCTTCATAGCTAGAGACTATATTTCAAAACTTCCTGAATTAGATTTCTATTGCTGCCATAACAAGCTATCAAAATTTATCAGCTTAAAATAACTCCCATTTATTATCTGTCACAGTTCTGTAGCCAAGAAGTCCAGGTGATTCAGCTGAATTATTGACCCAGGGCCTCACAAAGCCAAAATCGGGATGGTGGTTGGACTAAGTTATTACCAGAAGATTCTGAGCAAGAATCTGCTACTAGTCTCAGATTGTTGGCAGAATTCAGTTCCTTGCCATTTTTAAAACTGAGATCTATCTTTCCTAAATACACAACCCTTCATCTGCAAATCAACAATGGCACATTGAATTATTCTCATGCTTTGAATCTCTGACTTCCCTTCTGTTTCAACCACAGAAAGATCTCTGCTTTTAATGGTTCCTGTGCTTATATTAGACCCAACTGTATAATCTAGGATAATCTATTTACCTTAAATTCAGCTGATTCGTAATTTTAATTACATCCCTTTTGACATATAATTAAACATATTCATTAGAGAAACATTAGAGGGCAAAGGTTATGGATAGCACAATTCTGCCTACTACACCTGTCTTGCAGTAGAAGCCACAATGCCAGGGCCACCACTCTGCACAGCATCAGAGGGCATCATGATCATAAAATACAATGCAAATGTTGCCTCTTGGAGGTTTACAACATGGGAGAAGCATACTATATAACTAGGTTTAACCAACGGGATGTAAATGGAAATTATATGTATGACTTCACATTATTTCAAACACAAAATCTCTTGCCCTGTTTTTTTGTTCTCCTTTTCTGCTAACTTGAAAATGGCAATAATGTGAGCAATCTTATTAAGTAAAAAAAAGGAAAATAATTATCTTGTGTTTTATGGCTTCTTTGTTATGGCAGTTTACCTTGCTAAATGTGTTATGTGTTTAGTTCTAAACACTGCAACTAAATATGGAGCTTATTGCTTTAAGTTCCTTCCCACTTGGTAGTCTAACATATTCTGGTCTCTCCTCCATTATCCTCCTCTTGTGTTCTCCAAAAGTTCTGTAAGAGTCTGAGATTGGGGAGAGAAGGCAGGCCTGGTTGGAGTTTGAAAAGGCATGGTTTGTGTTAGTAATAATAAGGGTGAGGGACTTAGTTGGGTGAGGCTGACTTATGTAACACCTCCAGTCTCTTTAGATAAGAAATATGGGAGTAAAAGATGTTTCATTATCTATACAAATTCCTGAAAAGTGGTGAATAATTTTAGCACAAAATAAAATGTATCATAATAAAGAAAAAGCAAAAGATATGTTCTAGTAAATATAAAGAAAATATCAAGCATGTCCATTTTACAGACAACATCGATATGAAGAGTAACTAAATAGTTTACAGAAAAAAATGAGTACCTAAAAGTATGCATTCAAATAATAAAGTCATTGGCAATCCCCCATCAAGCAATAGATAGCATTTGTGTATATCCAATAGCTATATTTTTCTGCTTCTTCATTAAATGGCATTCAAAGTCTTCGTCATGTTCCAGATTTAGCAATTTCATTAATCTTGTCATCAGTGTGAGTATTGTTCTGATGAAGCCCTCTCTAAGGAGAGAATTCAGCTAATGTCTGTGATCTCTTAGCTCTTTTCACTCTGGCTGATAACTTTCCTCTTGACTCCAATTGCTTCTACAGTGCTGAGCTTCCCTGAAATGTTACTGATGATTTTCAGGCATTATTTATATTAAAGAAGATAAACCTCAGAAAACATGTAAGTGTACAGAGTGTAATCTAAGATAATTTAAGGAGTACAAAATCCCAAGGTAACTGGGAATGCAGATGTTGGCTGGGAAATTGCCTTATATCATGCTGAATAGTTTCATATTAGGTTTCGCCTTGACATTTGGAAGTGCTTTTGAATCAACTGATAGTATGACTAACAATATAATCCCCACCTTGTAAAAAATTATGTAAATTGTGTAATTATACAAGTTATTCCTATATATTAATACAGGTGCTTTTTTTTCACTCTATTCTCAAAAAACATGAAATAATTATGGATAGATTGGGTTGCCAGTTTATCAGCCACAGGTAGATATTGTTTCTTCTAGGGATGGATGAGGAATTAAAGGCGAATGCCTAGGAAAGGTATAAATAATATTAACAAACAGAGAGGAGACAATAAAAGCAGGGTCCTGGGGGTCAGGCCCTTTGCTATCTACACTGCCTTTTGCAAGTTACTAAATAATTCTGAGTCCGCTTCCTCTTCTAAGACATGGGGATCCTAGTACCTACCTCTCCATGGATGTTTGAGAATAAAATGAGGAAAAAGTAGAAAGTATATATCCATAGTTCGTGAAACCTAGTTGGTACCCGATAATGGTCTTCTCTTAGTTCTTCCAGATTTTGTACGGGAGACTGAAAAGTTAAAGATTTAGAGACTGGGATATTCCCTGGGTACAAGTTCATTACCAGCCTCTACTAGTAGATAACAGAGGAGTACACCAGGCCAAGCTACTCATTCTTAAAGGAGGCTATTATACCTAAGTTTACCCCATGTATTAGTTTTCTTTTTCTGTATAACAACTAACCACAAATTTAGTGGTTAAAAGCAACACAAATGTATTATCTTAGTTTCCATATGTCAGAGGTCAAAGTAAGGCTTGACTGGTCCTCTGCTCCATGTCTTATCAGGGTATAATAAAGGTGTCAGCTGGGGCTGTGTTCTCATCTGCAGTTCATGGTCCTCTTCCAAATTGTTAGAAGAATTCAGTTTCTGCAGTTTTAGGGCTGAGACTTCCATTTCTTGATGGCTGTTGGCTGTGAGTCACTCTCAGCTACTAGAGGCCACTGCCAGGTCCTAGTCAAGCTGCCACAACATTGTTCCTTAATTCCTCAAAGCAAACAGACCCTTGTATAACACAATCTAATCAAGAGAATAACTGCAAAATCATATTCTCAGGTCCTGCCATGCTCAAGGGGAGAGGACTATATAAGATTCTTATGCCAGTTGGTGGAAATCTTGGGGGCCATCACAGAATTCTGCATACCATACTCTACTAACTTGTTTCAAAGCAAAATAATAAGATTCTGAGTCAGGAAGAAATAACATTTTTCCTCCATCAAAATCTCTTTGTGGACCCAAGTGCTGTCATATCCTGCTGGTGTATCACCCTTCACAAATTGATTAGAAAAATCTTAGATATCAGATTCTAATCCTCTGTCATTCTGAAAAGATGTTACTAGTCAGTCCCTTCATTCACATAGAAAATACTTTTTTGCCTTTTTTTAATTGAAGTACAGTTGATTTACAATATTATAGTAGTTTCAGGTGTACAATATAGTGATTCAATATTTTATAGATTATACTCCATTTAAAGTTATTATAAAATAATAGCTATATTTCCCTGTGCTCTACAATATATCTTTGTTTCTTATTTATTTTATATAAAGTAGTTTGTGTCTCTTAATCCCCTACCCCTATCTTGCCCTTTCCTGCCCCCTATTCCACTGGTAACCACTAGTTTGTTTTCTATATGTGAGTCTGATTCTGTTTTGTTGTATACATTCATTTGTTTTATTTTTTAGTTTTTACATATAAGTAATAACATAGAGTATTTGTCTTTCTGTCTGACTTATTTTGCTAAGCATAATACTCTCTAGGTCCATCCACATTTTTCACAGAACTAGAACAAATAATCCTAAAATTTATATGGAACCACAAAAGATCCTGAATTGCAAGCACAATCTTGAGAAAAAAGAACAAAGCTAGAATTATCATACTCCCTGACTTCAGACTATACTACAAATCTATAGTAATCAAAAGATCATGACACTGGCACAAAAACAGACACATGGATCAATGGAACAGAATAGAGATTCCAGAAATAAACCCAGGCACTTATGGTCAATTAATCTACGACAAATCTTCCTTCTGCAGATTCTGAGGAAAAATTCTGTTTCCTTGCCTTTTTCAGCTTCTAGTTTCTTTCCTTATTCCTTGGTTTGTGGCTACTTCCTCAATCATCAAAGTGTAACATCTTCAAATCTCTCTTTTCTATCATCTCCTTCTCCTCTTGCATTTTACTATAAGCAGCAAGAAGAAACCAGGACACACCTATAATACTTTTCTTGTAAAGATTCTCAGCTAAATATCTAAGTTGATTTCTTACATATTCCTAGAAAACAGGTTAGGGGCATCCAAAATATAATGGTAGGAGAGGCATAGCATAAAAGTTATAAACAACCTCACTCAAAAGGAGAGAAAATGAAAAAGAGAAAAAAAGTCACTGATCACAAGTAATTTCAAAATCCAACAAAGCCAACTCCATTACATTTTAAAGCCTAGGAATAATCCTCTGCAACTTGAGGCTCACCTCTCTTGGCCAGCAGTTCCACTCTGACTCATCCTTCCTTTTTCATGATGGGTAGCATGTTTGTAGCTAAGTAGTTTTCCTCAGCCTATTTACTGTTTATAGAATTTGGAGACTCCAACAGCCTTCCTTCATTTCATCTCCTCTCCATCCCTTTAGGGCAATGCTGGCAGTATTTCTGCTGCTGCAATAGTCTGAAAACTTTGTGGGTTTTCAGTGTATACATGGGGATTCATTCCATTAAACAGGAAGCTTTTTCACAGGTCTTTCTTAGATTATTCCATCTATATTTTTGGCTCCTCCTAAATTGGCAAAGGAAATCCATGAGTCACACATCTAATCTCCTCAAAGAGTCTTATGTATGACTGAGTACTGTGACTTGTTCTTTCTGGGGTACTAACAAAAGATTGCCCAACCAGACCCTTGGTTTTCCTTCAAAGCACACTTTTCTGACAGTGAATCTCTTAACTGTAACTTTTTTTTTTTTTTACAATCTAGATAGGCTGAAAAATTTCAAAACCATCAAAACCTGATTCTTTTTTGATTAATAGTTGTTTCCTCAATTTATTGCTTTCTCTCTCATATTACTGGAAGCAGCAAGAAGAAACCAAGCCTCATCTTCAATATTTTGCTTGGAAATATCAGCTAAATATCCAAGTTCATCATTTACAAGTAGAAAACACAATTCAGGTAACATTTCTACCATACATAAAAAAGGATGCCCTTTCCTCCAGTTTCCAATAATATGTTGTTTTATTAGATTTTAAGGTTATTTTGATGGCAAGACACAATACACTGACACTTGAATAGAAGAAAGGCAGAACTCACTGGACAGCTACATGTAAAAGAATGAGATTAGAACATTTCCTCACACCATATACAAAAATAAACTCAAAATGGATTAAAGACCTAAATGTAAGACCTGAAATCATAAAACTCCTGGAGGATAATATAGGCACAACACTCTTTGACATAAATCATAGCAATATTTTGGAGGAATCTGTCTCCTAAGGCAAAATAAATAATAGCAAAAATAAACAAATGGGACCTACTTAAATTTAAAAGCTTTTGCACAGCAAAGGAAGCCATCGACAAAACAAAAAGAAAACCTAGTGAATGGGAGGAAATATCTGCAAATGATATGACTGAGAAGGGGTTAATACCGAAAATAAATAAACAGCCCATACAACTTAATATTAAAAAACTTAATATTATAAAAACAAACAACCCAATTTAAAAATGGGCAAAATACCTGAATAGACATTTTTTTTTCAAAGAAGACATATAGATGGCCAACAGGTACATGAAAAGATGCTCAGTATCACTAATTATCAGAGAAATGCAAATCAAAACCACAATGAGATATTACCTCACACCTGTCAGAATGGCTAACATCAAAAAGTCTAAAATAACAAATGTTGTTGGGGATGTGGAGAAGAGAGAACCTTTGTGCACTGTTGGTGGGGATGTAAATTGGTTCAGCCACTATGGAAAGCAACATGGAGGTTTCTCAAAAACCTGAAAATAGAACTTCCATACAATCCAGGAATTCCACTTCTGGGTATATATCTGAAGAAAATGAAAACACTAATTCAAAAAGATGCATGTACCCCCCCACAATGTTCATAGCAACATTGTTTACAATTTTCAAGATATGGAAACAACCCAAGTGTCCAACAACAAGTGAATAGATAAAGAAGATGTGGTATACATATACAATGGAATATTATTCAGCCATAAAAAGAATGAAATTCTGTCATTTGCAACAATATAGATGGAGGGTATTATATTTAGTGAAATAAGTCAGACAGTAAAAGATATATACTCTATGTCATCACTTATATGTGGAAACTAAAAAATAGAACAAATGAATCTATACAACAAAACAGAAACAGACTCACAGATTTAGAGAACAAACTAGTGATTACTAGTGAGAAGAGGGGATGGGGAGGGGCAAAATAAGGTTAAGGGATTAAGAGACATAAACTACTATGTATAAAATTAAAAAGCAACAAGGATATAGTGTACAGCACGGTGAAACAGCCATTATTTTGTAATAACTTTAAGTGGAGTATAATCTATAAAAGTATTGAATCACTAGGTTGTACTCCTGAAACTAATATAATATTATAAACCAACTATACTTCTATTAAAAATAAATAAAATACATATTCACACACACACACACATACAAGGGAGATCATCCTTGTCAAGTGCCAGATGTCAGGGAGAAATATTCTTGTACCATTAATTGTGCTTATATGTTTATTAAAGATACACTTTATCAGATTATGAAAGTTTCCTTCTGCTGCTGTCATGCTGAGAATATACACCATGATTGGAAAAAAAAAGAAAAAGAAGAGAAAGGCAGAACTCTTTACTACTTACAGCTCTAAATGAGAGAAGGCTGCCATGCAGCCATTCAGAAGGTTGCAACCAGGGAGAAGGTAACAGCAAGCTGAAGCTGTAGGGCATGCTTATGTATGGTAAGTAGAGTGAGGCTTGCTAGGTTTCATAGGCTTCCTGTGGATTAGCTAATTTGAATAATTTCTCAGGCTCTGGAGCAAATGGGCTGTCCCTACTTGTCTGGTACCTGGCCCTTTGGTAATTAGAGCTGGTGCATAGTGGTTCAGATATGAGTGTCTGATAAAGGAAGTGGTTGAGGTGTGGACTGAATCAGCTGCTACATAAAAGGAGACCTGGAAGGCTTCTAGCCAGGGCCTCAAATTTGGGTGAAGAGAGAGAGAAAGAGAGAAAGAATGAATGAAGGAAGGAAGGAAGGTAGGAAGGAAGGGAGGAAGGAAGGAAGGAAAGAAGGAAGGGAGGGAGAAAGAAAAAGAAAGAGTGAGAGAGAGAGTAAGAAAGAAAGGGTGGAGGGAGGGAGGAAGGGAGGGAGAGAGAAATGCAAAGAGAAAGAAAGAGAAGAGAGAGAGAAAGAAGGGAAGGAGGGAGGAAGAAAAGAAAGAAAGAGAAATAGAGGAAGGAAAGGATGGGAGAGAAAGAAGGGAAGGAAGGGAAAAAAAATAACTCATGTTACATATGTTTTTAATGTCCTTCTAAGCCCTCACTAACAGATCTTTTAACAATCTATTTCTACCAACAGTCTGTTCAAGGCAATCTAGGCATTTTCTGTCTTGTTCTTCAAAGTTCTTCCAGCCTCTCTCTACCCATTATTCAATTCCAAAACCACTTTCACAGACAAGTGTATTCTAAAATTGGCTTTTTCCACTAAATATATATTGGACATCTCACCACAGTAATAATATAGATCTACTTAATTATTTTTCATAGCTGTATAGTCTATTCCATTATGTGGCTGTATTCTCATTTATTTGTAAGTTCTCATTGCTGGACACTTAGGTGTTTCTTAATTTTTTACTTTTCTAAATAGTGCTACAGTTGACATTTAGAAACTCTCTGAGTACTTATACAAGTATATGTAAATTTTAAAAATCAATTTTCACATGATTTTCACAAAGTCTCTATCAGGATTTTGATTGGAATTCCATTAAATGTAATGATTTATTTGCAGATAATTAAAGCCTTTACAATGGCACCCACAATATCTTTTATCTAGGTCTTCTTTTATGTCCTGTAATAGAGTTTAAAGTTTTCCCCCAAATTGTGTGCATAAACTCTTAAATTTATTTTTAAATACATCAGAATTATTGTTGCTTGTTGAAAATAGAATCTTACTTTCCATTAATTTTTCTGGTTGTTTCTGGCTCTATAGCGGAATGCTTATTTCTGTATGTTAATCTTATATCCAGCCTCCTTCAGGATTCTCTTCTTAGTTCTAGTAGTTTGTTGAATTTTATGGTTTTCTATGCAAAGTATTATGTTGTGTGAAAATAATGACTACTTAACCTCTTCCCTCTGTAGTAGGCACTGTTCAGTGTGCCCATCCCCCAGCTGCTATGGATGTTACTGCTAATAGCTCACACAGGCTGGTCTCTCACAGGATGGCTCTTCAGTGGTGACCTGCCTCACCAAAAGGTGTCTGGGAATTATGCTCCTTCCCTCCAAGGGTGACCCATATCTAATGACTGATGGGATGAGGCTCCCTTGCCTTGAGACAGAATAAAACTTGGGTTCAATTTACACTTCAGAGATCTTCCCAGGAATTTATATGAGACTAAACTTCATCTAGAACAGTGTTTGTTAGCCCTCTGTTTTTCATTACTGTCCCCCTAAAGAGCCTTTATAGACAGTTTTGTTCCTAATCACTTACCCCCATGAAATTTTGATACCACAGGCAGACCATCTATCAACTATGTTTATGTACTATGGTCCTTTGGAGGGATACACCCCTCTGTAATATCTTTCACCCCTACCCCAATAACCAATTTTCACTCACTTCAGGGTGATACTGTCCCAATGAAAGCACATAATCTAAACTACATCCTTGCTTAATTTCTTTCCCTAGCGATAGCTTCCATCCTCCCTTGTAGGTTTCTCCTGAACACATTCCCAGTATAAATTATTTGTACATGAATACTCATCACATGTTCTGCCTCTAGAGCCTCCAAACTAAGACACCTTACATTCTTGTCTAGTTATATACTTTTTAATGATTGTAATATAAGTTCCACTTTTTTCTTTTGTGTTATTTATTTCTGAGCATTGTTCTATAAGAATTTTAAAATATTTTTGCCAAGGCAAAAAAAAAACCTAATTGGAGCTTGATTTTAATTATATTAAACCTACAATATAAGTTTAGACAAGCTGACATTTTAACAGTACTCAGACTTATCAACCAGAAATATGGTATACTCATTTACTGAAGCATTCTTTCATGCCTCTCAGTAAAATAGTACATGCATTTCTCATTCAAGTTATTCCTACATGTTTTACATTATTTGTTACTGCAAATGGAATTTTAAAATTATTAGTAGTATTTTATTTTCTGACTGCTTATTGTTACTATGGAAGTGGTAAGCATTTCTCTTTATAAATGATTTCAAGGATATATTTAAGAGTAAAACCACTTCATTTTCAGATAATGCTAGGTCAAGTAGAATTGTTACTATCTTAAGAATAGGTAAGTAATTCAAAGTTAACAAAAAGTAGATAGATAGAAATAAAATCAGTATCAAAACACAGTTGTGCACTTAATGAATTTCTTTTTAAAAAGGAGAGTCTAAAGAAAGACATTATAAATAAATCAAAAGAAGACGAAATGGACTGAAGTCACAACAGTTCATAAGTCTAAGCAGAAATGTAAAGTGTATGATGTTCTCTGAAAACAAACAAACAATGGCCAAGACAACGAGACTGTTAAAAAAGAAAATGTCAAGAAAGAGCCTGCAAGTAATCATCTTTATTCAGCAATAACTGGGCCCCTGGTATAATAGTGAATTGTTGGGAGCCAACATTGCTACCAATAATCACTTCTTTCATAGTAGTTTACTTTCTTTCACTAAATGTTTTAGAATCATCGAATCATTAATGTTGGAGTTATTCGACAACTTAGTTTGTCTTCCTTATATAAAAAATAAGGGAATTAAGCTCCAAGTAGGCAAAGTTAAGCTCCAATTAAGCAAAATTATTTTCCCTGATTTCCCTTGTTTGGTTAAAGTCAACAGAATTTATCTAAGCCAGAAATCTGGGTCATCTTAATCCCACATCCAATCGGTGATCCAAGTGCTCTTTATTTTTGAATCTTAAACACACACGTCAGTAACTCATAGCCACAGAGGTATTTTAGGCCCTCATCATTGTCTCCATTCTTTCATGCCACAAGTATTTCTGTGCAACTTCATCCAGACACATACTGCACCAGACACTGCAAATTCAACAGCAAAATTCTGTTCGTCTCTGCATTAGGCTCCCACTTACTCCTTATTTTGATCTATCTTCAATACATTTCCTGAAGAATTGTTACAAAACGCAAATCTTATTACAATTTTCCTTGACTAAAATTATCAGTAACTTTCCACTACCTAATGGAACTAACATTGAACCCATTAGCTCTCCTCAGTGTGATCTGTCCATATGATTTACCTCCCTTTCCTGCTTATGTATGTTTTTGGTTTACCATCCCACAGATCCTGTGCTATAGCCACAAAGAAGTATTAACTTTTACCCAAATATGACAGGTACTTTCATAATGTAAACATAGAATGTTAGCCTCCCTTTCTCTAGTATATTTGGGGGAGAGTATGTCTTGTATCTGATCCTGAGTCCTCCCTTGGCTGTTGCTGTCATATGAGATATGACTTTCCCTACTGCTCTCAGCTCTAGTTCTGGTCATTATTCACTCTATGGCTGGGTACCAACTGATGTTCCAGGATGCTCTGATCTTCTATATAGTGTTGCCACTGCAGTGCTAGCTGCAGTGGAAGGTGATATGGGGACAGTAACACTCCTTCCTTTATGGGCCCATCCCTTAATTCTCCACAAGAATCAAGACGGAAAGTCTTATGTATGTAACAGACTTTATTGCAGTATTGATAACTAGAAGAATTAAAATGAAGGTAAACAAATCTAGATGCTATGCATGATTGTTCCTGTGTTCAAGGAAAAAGAATCCTTAATTCCTTTGTTCCTAGAATTGCTTTCCCATCCTGACATTCCTCCTCTCTCCCTCTGAAGGAACTGCATTCTTCAGTGCATCCCAGGGTTAGTATTCATCCCACCTTATCCCCTGCCCACTTCCCACCAGAATACTCTAACCCATCCCTAACCACTGAAGTTGTTCTAGCTTTAGAACCATGAGGCTTCAGCAGTACAGTCCAGGGAGTGCATTAGAAAACTCCAAGGAATGTTTTGTCACATCATGTATATTCCTTTAAGATCGCCATCACGGTGTGAGGTACAAATATACCTCCTAATTCTTTCTGTAGTTTTGGGGTAGGTAACTATTGAGACATGTACACACACAAAGAAGCCCTTTATAAGAACATTAGAAATGAGTCTAAAACCACGTTAAAGCAAGTTTTTTCTATATGCAAAAGGCCTGCACTATTTCCCCTGGTCACAATTTACGTAGAACTGAATCTTAAAAGAGCAAATTTACCTTCTTTTTACATTCTTTTTCTAAGTCCCAGAGAATGCCCAAAGGATTATTGGATCTTTAAAAGTAGGCCATTAGGATACTTTTACAAACATTAGAACCATCCATTGCATGCTCCTGTCCAGAAAAACAAAAAGCGAAAAACAAAAAACAGGGGTTAGGCATGTGAGTGTTAGAGAGAGAAGGAAGAAAAATGATTGCCTTTTTATTTAAAATATTTTCACATCTTTTCACTTATTATTTCTCCTGATTAAAATGCCACTTCTTCTAATGAAGAGATTCAAGTTGAAATGTGTTCTCTGTGATGCCTGTCCCTACTCCCCTGCAGTTTATCCAATAGTCTCCCCTGGGCCTCACATTAAATAACCTGCACTTACCTCCACTATAGCTCTTAACACATTTCTGTGTTTGTTTATACCTGTCTGTCCCATGTAGCCTGTGAGTGAGCTCCTGTGAGGACAAGACCTATGTTTTATTCATCTTTGTCTTCTAGTATGTTATCACCATAGGTGCTTAATAAATTTTTTGTGAATAAATGAAAGAAGGAATAAATTCCTAAAGTTATACAAGTTAGTGGCAGAGTAGACAGCAAAACTCAGACTTTCTGACTCCTACTCTAGTATTTTCTACAAACATTACCTAATTTAGTCTCCAAATAACAATTAATTTCCAAATTGCAGGCTTGAAATTCAAGAGATTTAATGAATTTTTCAAGGTCATACTCATAATGTCAGAAGTGCCATTATTTCAGTCAAGATAGGCTAGATTATGCTGCAGAAATGACCTAAAAATTCCAAAGGCCTAAAACAACAAACTTCTATCTGTTGTTCCTGCTACAGTTTCACTACGGGTTAGGAGGGGGACGTGACACCTTCATTCAAAGACAAAGGCTGGGGCTTCCCTGGTGGCGCAGTGGTTGAGAGTCCGCCTGCCGATGCAGTGAACATGGGTTCGTGCCCCGGTTCGGGAAGATCCCACATGCTGCGGAGCGGCTGGGCCCGTGAGCCATGGCCGCTGAGCCTGCGCGTCCGGAGTCTGTGCTCTGCAATGGGAGAGGCCACAACAGTGAGAGGCCCGCGTACCGCAAAAAAACTTTAAGAACTCTGTTACACACGTATAGAGACAAAAAACAGACAAAGGCTGATAGAGCAGCCATAGTTGCGAGCATTGCTTATCTCTGTTCCAGAGGAAAAAAAGAGTTTTGGCACTAGCTGCCGCATGGAAGTTACACATGTTGCTTCCATTTGCAACTCATTGAATAAAACTGGTCATGGTCCCCACCCACCAACAAGGAGATCATGAAGTACAATTCTACCATGTTCCTAGATGTAGATACTTGGTTAGCAACCATTTTTCATAGAAATTCAGATTGGTCAGAATTATTGCAGAGACATCTATAAGTATCCCACAGATGTTTAAGTTGAGTATAATTTTCATGTCTAGACTAGAATTCTTTCTCCCAAGAAGTTCTGGGATCTCCTTATTTCAGGAAAGATACAATAGATGTGGGTTATATTTTAAGATGATTCAGATTAAATAAAACAAATGTGAAACTGTTCAATAAATTATACATCTTGGCTTAAAACTAAGATATTTGAATGAAAAATAGCTGACTTCAACCATAGAGAAGATGATTATAGGAAAAACCATGACAAGTTGTTCTTAGATGACTCAATATAAAGAAATGGACTTAAAGTCAATTTATAAATTTAAATTGGGTGATTTTCATAAGAGTTATATAAAAATGTCATGGCATACAAAAAAAAAGGACACAAGATTCTAGACCTAAGTTCATCATTAATTAGCTATGTGTCCTTGGGTCTTCGGTAGGCATATATCTTGCTATATAAAATGAAAACTGCAAGAGATGTATAAGGTTCCTTGCAATTTAAAATTATTTGACCCATGTCATTCAGCTTGTCATAACTCAATTTAGGAGCAACTGCTATAGTAATTAGAGTGATAATAACTGCTGTATCAAGTACACCCCAAAATTTCAATGGCTTAAGATAACATAATTTTATTTTTCACCCACATAACAGTATTCCTATCTGACAGGTGGCCTTTTTCCACACTCTGATTCAGGGGCCCAGATTTCTTGCATCCAGTGGCTACATCCTCCACTGGAGCCTCAGAGTTCTCTGCCACCAGTCAGAAGAAGCAGGGAGAAGAGTGGAGAAGCCCAGTCCAGAAGTGGCACACATCACTTCTGTTCACCTTTTGTTGGACAAGGTCCTCACTGGTGAGAACACATGGCCTCATCTGGATACAAGGGAGACTGGAAAATGCAGTCCCCGGCTGCAGACTCTCCTCCCAGCACCAATTTCATACTGTGGAAGTAGGGGTTCAAATTTGTGGAGAACATCTAGCCCTCATCTAGTCTTTCTTGATGGCCACCTCCCTCCTTCAAAGAATTAACCACTCCTTGCTGTTGCTCCCCCTGTACTCAGACAGAATGCGATCCTGGTACCTCCATCACTTGATCAATATTCAAGGTCAGTGACCATTTTTTATTTAGCCTTGCACTTCTCAACATATGGTCCTATTCCTGGAACAAAGTAATTATTCAATAACAAATTTTGACTAAATGAATTTTCTCAAAATCCTCTCTGCCACCTTTGTGTTTTTTCACCGTATGTGAACTTGGAAAGGTACCTTAAATCTAAAAGAATTTTGTTATAGAACTTTATCAGAACCGAATGATCCTGCAAAGCTGTTAGGGATATTATATGAAAAAACTTATTAAGTGTCCAGATACAAATGATGATTCCCAGCCCTTTATTCTCCACTGGAAACCACAACCCCTTCATAAGTAGATGGAGGGCAAGGTTCTTTTTGATATCCTGATTTTAGGGACAGGCCTTGAAATATTCCTTCATTCTTTCAGTTTATGTCCATAAACCTTAGGTTTTTAAATGCAAAAGATAAGCCATATTGTACCTGTAGAAAGATAGAATAATTAGACTGTGTAAACTTACAAAAAATATGTATGTGTACCCTGAAAAACAACATTTAGACTTTATAGAAAACACCTAGAAGATTTTGTCCATAAGCAACAATGAGACATTTTAGAAAAATCAAGTTTTAGGTCACTTCTTATTTAGTCCAGACCAAATATATAAATATGTAATGATATGCTTATTGCAGAATTCATTCATTTATCTGACAAACATTTATTAAGCTCCTACTTTGACTTATTAACCTAGACTGTTTAGGAAAAAAATCAAGCCATTTTTTCATATTACCTGGATAATTATAGAATGCTCATCATTGGATATGCAGCAAGATCTTTGGGGAGCATTTTAAATTATAACACATACATGGCTCTTTAAGGACAAGAGCCCACATCTACCCATTGCTTGAATTCCTAATAAATATTTATAGAATAAATTATTACCAAAGTAAATCCTCTGGGTTTTCTTCAATCCCTTATTAAAACTTTTACCTATGACAATGTTGAATTTTATCAGAATCTAGTGATTCTAGAAAGCAGAAATGTTTAAAAACAAACAAACAAAGCATCTTTTTTTGTTCCAGGCAGTGGTTTACTGCAAAGAAACAACTTTCCCCATGTGAGTTAGGTAAGAATAATGGATGCTCCCCTTGTTTACCTATGACAAAGCCAAACAAAATCCCTCTCTTTGACTTACTAATGATTAGCTGAACTGCTTGTCTCCACTGATCAATCAGAACAGAATGCTTATTAAGCAAAGTTTGGTTAAGCCACTCTCCTTTCTGCAGGCCTCTGAACTTTGACCTGAGCCAGCATAAAACGCCTTAAGAATCCAGCCTGAGAATAGGCAGCGTTAGAGTAACACACTCTCTGATCCACACTTTCATCCCACTTCCCCACATTCTGTTTTTTCTAGCCTTGTTTATTTTTCCCTATAAAAGACATAACCTTGTCTGACTAATTTTTGAATGCTTGCAAATCTCATGGCTCATTGCAATAGTCCCCATCCCCCTATTATAATAGACCCTTTCCCCCGTTGCAATAATCCTTTCCAAAAAGTCTCTTCTTTCCTCCAGTTTTGTTTTTTATATTATACCTACTTTAAAAGAAAATTGCTCTCCCCCAACACACCCCATACACAAATGTGAACTAAATATCTAATAGACTCCTGACTTTATTTTTCCATCTGACCTCATAGGTATGATTTTATGACTCCCTGACATAAAAATGTGTATTAAAATTCAAGCTGAGTAAAGGTAAATATTTATACCAAATAAATATAATTTTGCAAATAAGAGTTCTGCATTCCGTCTTTGGGTCGAGGGAGCACTTACAGAAGGAATACTTGAATGTTAGGGGCTACTCTGTTTTTATTATCAAACTCTCTTTCCTTAAGGTTGAATATGTACTGCCATCTACTGGTAAGTGGTACATAATCAAGTTACTACAAATAGTGTTGCTTCCACAAAATTATGCGAGCATACTTGCTGAAAAGATGGTCTTCTCAAATACATAACAGACCTAACAACAAATATTTATGTTCTGTATGCATTATATATTGATCCACCATGTTTAAATACTCTTTTGTCTCAGATCTTCTTAAAAACATTTTTTAGTTGGTAAAGTTTTTTTTTTTTTTTTTTTTTTTTTTGCGGTATGCGGGCCTCTCACTGTTGTGGCCTCTCCCGTTGCGGAGCACAGGCTCCGGATGCGCAGGCTCAGTGGCCATCATGGCTCACGGGCCCAGCCGCTCCGCGGCATATGGGATCCTCCCGGACCGGGGCACGAACCCGTATCCCCTGCATCGGCAGGCGGACTCTCAACCACTGCGCCACCAGGGAGGCCCGTAAAGTATTTTTAAATGACTCGGGGTTAAATATCTGAGCAAGTCAAATCATTACATACATTGAACAGGGTAGTAAAGTTCAGTATAATATAGAGCTCTGATGCAAAAAGTATGTTGTGTAGACTAGCAGTACCAGTATCATTTGGAAACTTGTTAGAAATGCAGAATCTTAGGCTTCTCCCCACACCCACTTGAATAGAATCTGCATTTTAACAAGATCATTAGGTAATGTATATGCACATTAAAGTTTAAGCACTGATACAAAGTACTGTATAGCACTGTATATCAAAAGACTTTTTTTCTTTAAAGGAAAGAGCTCAAGACTTTTGTCATGGTTTCAGAATCATTTTTCAATCTTCAAATGGATTTCATCTTGCAATTAATTTTTTTGAATCACTGTAAGATCAATCGAAGCAGTCTTGAAACAAATTATACCTCTGTTAAAGAAGGATAAAGAACAATACCCTCAGACTATATGTTAATATTACATTTGTGCATATTGAGGTTCATTATACTGTTCAGCAGCATTGATGAGACTTTCCATAGATTAATTACTGAAATAACCATGCCAGCAGCCTTCCAAGTAGGTCAAGGAATAGATAATCAAGGGAAAGATCCAAACAAACTAAGGAATTGGAGTTGAGAATAAGTTCAATTCAGGCAGTAAGTCACATGCACATGGGCACATATACATACATACATTGACAATGAACTCCCAAAATCAAGTTGACAGGCCACAGGAGCCAAACTTTAACAGTTCCCTGGTTGTTCATGGGTCCCACAATTACATGTATTAGAAGGGGGTGCCATTGCCTCAAGCAATTTCATTTACGGTACCAGATGCCTCTTACTTGAAAAAGGAACACAGATAAAAATGTACATTCTACAGAGTAAAGGGCATAACCTCAGTTTTTCATGAGCTATATATAAAAGGCCATTTTGGGGGGAAATTTGTTAAGACTTTCTTCATGGTCGAGCACACAATTTTTATACACTTCATGTATGCTTGAAAATGTGCATTTTCTAGTTATTGGGTGCTAAGTAGAGAAATCAAAATTGTTAATTGCTAATTATGTTGTCCATGTTTATATCATTTTTTTTCTCTGTCTGACCCATCAATTAATATACATACATTAGTATCTCCCACTATGATGATGAATTTTTTTAAAATGTATCTTGTTCTAGCAATTTTGCTCCCTGAATTTTAAGGTTATTCTACTAGACTGTTTATATTTTTCTGAGGAATATAGTATTTAAATTATATTGTGATCCTCTTCATTTTTAATAATGCTTTCATCTTAAATTTTTATGATTTATACTACCCAAAGTAGGCCAAACCTCACAGGTTAAGGGCACAGCCTTCCACAAGACTTCACTATAAGCAGTACCCACGAGTTCAGGTGTCCAGAGGGCCACCCTCACTGCTAACCAGCTGGCTATAATTTTGTATAGGTTCTTTATATATGTTGACTATTAACCACTTACTAGATATATGATTTACAAATATCCTCTTCCATTCCGTAGGTTGATTTTTCATTTTGTTGATGATCCTTTCCTGTGCAGAAGCTTTTAGTTTGATGTCATCCCACTTGTTTGTTTTTGTTGTCTTTTCTTTTGGTATCAGTTGAACTTTAATTTTCAAAGATAAAGACCACCTTTCTAGGATTTCCTTTGTGTTGCTTTTTTTTTTTTTTTTTTTTTTTGCGGTACGCGGGCCTCTCCCTGTTGTGGCCTCTCCCGTTGCGGAGCACAGGCTCCGGACGCGCAGGCTCAGAAGCCATGGCTCACGGGCCCAGCCGCTCCGCGGCATGTGGGATCTTCCCGGACCAGGGCATGAACCCGTGTCCCCTGCATTAGCAGGCGGACTCTCAACCACTGCACTACCAGGGAAGCTCTTCTTTGTGTAGCCTTTTGCAGCAGGATTGAGATGACACCATTCATATCCACAAATAAATATTCTGTCCATTCTCCTCCAGCAATTGTTTCAGCAACTGCTCATTAAATTCCTAGCCAGGTGTCATTTTCTAATATCAAGTGTTCTAAGGCATCTAGAGGTCTAGGCATTCTATCATTAGTAGAGGTATAGGCAAAATCTCTAGCTAACTCACAATACACAAAGAGAGGTGGCGAGATAGACATTGGAACTGTAATGTCTCTTCAACTGTCTCATACTTCATCCCCAGTTTTCTGTTGCCTAAATTAAAGCCTCACAATGTTCTGCCTAGATGATTTTTAACAACTTCCTAATGGGCTTCCAATCTTGTCCCCTTCAAACTCATTCTCCACTTTACACCCAGAATGATCTTTCTAAATCACCCATTTAATTATGTCACTCCTGTCCTCAAAATCCTACATTATCTTGCAGCTGCTCTTAGGATAAAGTCCCAAATTCTGATAATACCTTTCAGGCCTTTTTAAAAATGAATTTCAATTAGTTCAATTCACTCTGCTGTCTTTGTCCTTCAGGTCATTGCTCTTGCTTTTGTTTCTACCTGGAATACTCTTTCCACATCATCTCTTCATGTGGATAACTCAGTTAAGCCCTTAATCCTTGCATAAAATGTTCCTAAATTTCCAAGGCCAGATGAGATGCTGCTCTCCTCTACTATCAAGTACTACCATAGAACTCAGTACTTAACTCATTGCAGCACTTATCACTCTCTTATTGTTACCTGTGTACTCCTCTGTTTTCTCAGCCACTCTCTAAATTCCTTGAGGGCCAGTATCATATCTTAACTTGTTCACTATTCTATTTCTAACACCTAGCAGTGCATTCACATAGTAAGTGTTCAGTAATTTTTTTCTGCATGGGTGAATTAGTAAAATAACAAAATTATTCAGAAAAAGATATATGTTTGTTTTCTGCCAATATTTTCTTCTGTGAGTAGAACTGTTCCCAAACTCATTTTTAGAGAATAATTTTCACTAATCTGAATACACTGGAATGTTGCCCTAAAGTTTACAGATACAAAGAAGTAACATTTTATGTAAAATAAACTCATATTGGACTCCATCCAGATAGAGTTAGTTGCTGATGTTCCCCAAAGTACTTCATTATAAGGTGGCCAGATTTGAAAGGCTCAGATGCCAAAATGTATGGCTAAAACATGTCTCTCTTACAAGGTAAGCCTTTTCAGCACAAGAAATGCTCCAGTGCTTTGCTTCAGAACACTGAAGTGCTTGACATGTAAGGAAATTTGTTAAAGACTTTAGGTATTTTGAGATATTAAAAAAAGAGTAGAGAAGTGAAGCTTTTGTTCATAAAATAGAACTCTTTTGTTTTGCAAATCGAGTTTAATTCACACAGACACAAATATCCGCCACTCACTGGAAAGAAAAGTGTGAATTTTTTTTTTTAAGGGAGAGAAAAATACTGTACTTTAAATGATCTTATTCTCCTACCTTGCCAAACTAGAATCATGCATAGCTCTTTATAATATTTTATGTCACCTTGAAAGAATGAAAACAAAACAAAAAGCTAGCACTTTTTTTTTTGTAAAATAAAGAAGCACAACCCACACACATATGGTCACCTTATCTTTGATAAAGGAGGCAGGAATATACAATGGAGAAAAGACAGCCTCTTCAATAAGTGGTGCTGGGAAAACTGGACAGCTACATGCAAAAGAATGAAATTCGAACACTTCCTAACACCATACACAAAAACAAGCTCAAAATGGATTAAAGACCTAAATGTATGGCCAGACACTATAAAACTTTTAGAGGAAAACATAGGCAGAACACTCTATGACATAAATCATAGCAAGATCCTTTTTGACACACCTCCTAGAGAAATGGAAATAAAAACAAAAATAAACAAAGGGGACCTAATGAAACTTAAAAGCTTTTGCACAGCAAAGGAAGCCATAAACAAGATGAAAAGACAGCCCTTAGAATGGGAGAAAATATTTGCAAATGAAGCAACTGACAAAGGATTAATCTCCAAAATATACAAGCAGACCATGCAGCTCAATATAAAAAAAACAAACAACCTAATCCAAAAATGGGCAGAAGACCTAAATACATGTTTCTCCAAAGAAGATATACAGAATGCCAACAAACACATGAAAGGATGCTCAACATCACTAATTATTAGATCAATGCAAATCAAAATTACAATGAGGTATCACCTCACACCAGTCATAATGGCCATCATGCAAAAATCCACAAACAATAAATGCTAGAGAGGGTATGGAGAAAAGGGAACCCTCTTGCACTGTTGGTGGGAATGTAAATTGATACAGCAACTATGGAGAACAGTATGGAGGTTCCTTAAAAAACTAAAAATAGAACTACCATACGACCCAGCAATCCCACTACTGGGCATATACCTTGAGAAAACCATAATTCAAAAAGAGTCATGTACCACAATGTTTATTGCAGCACTATTTACAATAGCCAGGACATGGAAACCACCTAAGGGTCCATCGACAGCTGAATGCAGAAAGAAGATGTGGCACATATATACAATGGAATATTACTCAGCCATAAAAAGAAATGAAATTGAGTTATTTGTAGTGAGGTGGATGGACCTAGAGTCTGTCATACAGAGTGAAGTAAGTCAGAAAGAGAAAACCAAATACTGTATGCTAACACATATATATGGAATCTAGAAAAAAAAAACGGTTCTGATGAACATAGGGGCAGGACAGGAATAAAGATGCAGAGGTAGAGAATGGATTTGTGGACATGGAGGGGGGGAAGTGTAAGATGGAATGAAGTGAGAGAGTGGCATTGACATATATACACTACCAAATGTAACACAGTAGCACAGGGAGATCAGCTCGGTGCTTTGTGATCATGTAGAGGGGTGAGATAGGGAGGGTGGGAGGGAGATGCAAGAGGGAGGGAATATGGGGCTATATGTATATGTATAGCTGGTTCACTTTGTTATACAGCAGAAACTAACATAATATTGTAAAGCAATTATACTCCAATAAAGATGTTAAAAAAAAAAAGAAGCACAAATGTGATAATTTGGTGTATTATTGCAAACAAAGTACACATTTTGAATGCTTCAGAGAAATATAACACTGTTTCAAGCTAGTAGGTTGTTTCTTTTTTTAAAAAAAAAAAACATCTTTATTGAAGTATAATTGCTTTACAATGGTATGTTAGTTTCTGCTTTATAACAAAGGGAATCAGTTATGCTTATACATATGTCCCCATATCTCTTCCCTCTTGCATCTCCCTCCCTCTCAACCTCCCTATCCCACCCCTTTAGGTAGTCACAAAGCACCTAGCTGATCTCCCTATGCTATTCTGCTGCTTCCCACTCAAGCTAGTAGGTTGTTTCTTATAACTATATGCCAAGATGCTTATCAAAAGCATGTGCATGTCTAGTCAAGAGGTTGACATAATTTCAAAGAGAGGCCATTAATCTGGTGACAGCGCTCCATTAAACTAACTCTGCAAATCATTTTGTTGGAGGAATGAAATATTGACGTGAGAGTAGGACCCTTGTTTAATCGTCATTATTGACTAATTACAACATGATTGCTTAGGGACAAGCCAATTTTTTGTACCATGTAGAAAGATAACAAAGATAAAGAAACTCCCATTTGGAGCAACTCAGCTTTTTAAAGGGCATACATTTCTCTTTTTGACTCTCCACAGAAAACAAAGAGAAGGAAACTTGTTCTTCTATTTTAGGTAGGATGGATGGGAGCAGATTTAGTTTAAGGTAAATTACAATTACTATAACATTTTTATTATGTGAATAAACTATATGAACAATTCAATAGAATTCTGAATAACTTATTATCTAATATCTCCACTTTACACACTAGTAAAGCTGATTACTTGTCTCTCAAAAAATAAAGTTTCTTAGATTTTGGTTTACAATATAGAGATATGACAATAATAGCCAGAAAAATATTGATCTAACTAAAGGAATCAAATATCTGTTAAGGTTGCATTTACCAACTTTTTAATTTAATCTAAGTTTGCCATTAGGAAAACTCATGAGATTCTTTTTGGAATCATTCTCCCAGATGTACACTCAATTCTTGATTATCTAAGATAACAGAATGTAGATAATAGCAAAGATAGCTAAATCTACAAATCACTCCCTTGCCTAAACCTCTACTAACAAATTCCACAAAGCAACTTCAAGTTAAAGTATTAATGATCAGGAAAATGACCAAAAGGTGGGTAGCAAAAGAGAAAAGAAAGAAAAGAGGACTCTGGAAAATGTGTTAACCGCAAGATTAACTCTCAAAATACTCCTTTATGAGGCGGTGGGGGGTGGGAGGAGAAGGATTCTTCCATTGAATAAAATGTAAGCCGAAGTTCGTCCTGCTGGGTGTAAGTAATATATACACAGAGATCTAATATATTATGAGATATAAACAGAGTAACTGAACAGGTCGCATGGGACAGTGGAATAAAATTTAGTTTCTGTAACTGCAGAACGAGGCAGTAATTGGTTAAGCATTTTTCACCCACATATAAAATATCCTGAGTGTCTATAGTTGCTGTGCTAGGTGCAGGAATAGTGGTCAGTAAGACAGGTACAGTAACTGCCTTCATGAATCTGTAGAAAAACAGATATTAGGTAAATGACTACAATTAATTAATAATTCATTCATCAACACTGTGAAAAGTCTATGAGCAAATAAAGGGTGTTATGAAAATACAAATAAAAGGACCTGACTGAGTCTGAGAGGGAATTATCCTCCAAGGAAGAAAAATTTAAAGATGACAAGGGGGTAATTCCATTTAACAAAAACGTTATTGAGCATACGCTGTGTGTAAGGTACCACACTTTTTTTTTTCCTGAACAACAGTGGTAGAAGGCATACCTCTAAATGTATTCCCAGGACCAAGAAAGGATATCAAAGTCTGAATGAATAGCTTGCATTCTGCACTCATTAATATCTTACCTGAGAAAGAGTCCTCTCAACACATGTTCTAGGACCAGATCCTATAATGATGTGAAAACAATGGTCCCAAGAAGCCTCTAGAGCTGGACTTTCTAGTGGAACATGGGTGGTTATAGGGCTGATAATTTGGGTACATGAAGCTCCAGTTCTTCTGGCTTCAAAAGCTTCCATTTTATATTATATATATATATATATATATATATATATATATATATATATATATATAAAATATAAAATTACTCAGACATAAGAAAAGGATAAAATAATGCCATTTGCAGCAATATGGATGGACCTAGAGATTATCATACTAAGTGAAGTAAGTCAGACAAAGACAAATACCATATGATACCACTTATATGTGTAATCTTAAAAAATGATACAAAGGAACTTATTTACAAAACAGAAGTGGACTCATAGACATAGAAAACAAACTTATGGTTACAACCGGGGAAAGTGGGGGAAGGGATTCATTAGGGACTTGGGATTAACAGATACACACTACTATATATAAAATAGGTAAACAGGGCTTCCCTGGTGGCGCAGTGGTTAAGAATCCGCCTGCCAATGCAGGGGACACGGGTTTGTGCCCCGGTCCGGGAGGATCCCACATGCCGCGGAGCGGCTGGGCCCGTGAGCCATGGCTGCTGAGCCTGTGCGTCCGGAGCCTGTGCTCTGCAACGGGAGAGGCCGCAACAGTGAGAGGCCCGCGTACCGCAAAAAAAAAAAAAAAAAAAAAAAAAAATAGGTAAACAAGGACGTACTGTATAACGTAGGGAACTATATTTGATATCTTATAATAACCTATAGTGGAAATCTGAAAAAGAATATATAACCGAATCACTTTGTTGTACACCTGAAATACTGTAAATCAACTATACTTCAATTAAAATGCATGAAAAAGATAAAAAAAAAATACACCCCCCCCCAAGAAGAAATCTTCCATTTTATGTCTCCTATTCAGTAGGCTGAATTAATATCACCCTTAGGACATGGGCTTCTGTTTAGAAAATGGTAGAAACCTGCCAGGCTGTTTTTAGCCTTTATATCAGTAGAAATCCTGAACTCTATAAATCCTATAACATTACATGTATGGACGGTATTTCAATGAGTGAGTACTCAACTGGTAATGAGTATCCATGTAAAACAATGTTGGTAATTTGTCAAGTGAATCTCAATGAACAATATGGTTTGCTCCATTCTTTTAAGAAGATTTATGAGTGACTTAGTAGGTAGATAATGATGAAGATCACCATTCTCATTATGATAACAACTCATAATTATTAGTGCTTACTATGTTGCAGACCCTGAATAAAGAATTTAATATACATGATCTCACTTAAGTCTCCCGATAAGTCTATGAGGAATGCTGTATCATCTTACAGATGAGAAAGTTTGTTCACTTATTGTCATTCAAAAAATATATTTTATACCAGGCACATTTTCTGTACTCTGGGAACACAAAAGAGATCAGTATTTGTAAAGTGATGGAGGCTACACTCAGCAAATAGTGGACCCAGGATTTGAACCCATAATCTTATCTACCATGCTTTTATCCTCCCATTGTTAATGGTGGTCAGTATTCAAAACTTTAATGAAGCTTCAATTTTAATTCAACTCTGAGTTGCAAAGTTCAGAGGTAAAGGCAGGAAAGAGGTCTCTTGAGGAGAAGTGTTTGTTGCTCTTCAAGTCACATTCCTTACAGCTACAATGACTCCACTTGTTGCACTGGGCCTCCACCACCTTCTGGGCAAAGCAGATCACATGAAAGCTATGGTCTGCATGTGTTGTTTGATTTTAATTTTAAAAAGATTTATAAAGTAGCCAAAAATTTTAAAATCAGATTAAGAAGCATATTTTAAGGTTTTGTTTTTTGGGTTGTTTTGTTTTGTTTTACCCATTCATCTGATTCAGTGGACCTTTATTGATTTTCTCGTGTTGTGTCTCCTCTTTGCTGTTTTCTTGGAAAGTGAATCTATTCCTTCTTTATTTTCTTGACTCTAATATAGATGGTCCTATCACCTAAAAAGGTAAATTAAATCTGTAAGAGCTATGAGTTTGCTGGTTCAGTGATGAGATGCCAAGGTTAAAGTAAGTTGACTACAACTCAAGACACCAGAAGTGACCAAAGAAGAATCACTGGTATATGCTCATATTTACTCACTTAATGAAGGAACAAAATGATATTATATGAATGATAAACTACACTGTAGTAATGACTAATCTGATTTTAATTGCTCCAGAGTCCCAGTTATTCCTTGCTCTATTTTTGAATAATGTTCAAACAAATCAATTCTTTATTCATAGAAGACTTTTTTCACATCATTAAAATTGAGAAAAAAAACCTATATATCATTGTGCTATTCGTTCCCATTTTAAATATGCCTACACATTTTCATTTGGAAATTGTTTGGAATTCTGGGCTAAAGCCTCTGTGAGTATTTGGCCAATTATGCCAAAAAGCTCAAGACAAATGAGACCCCTCTGAATGATCTAGTTTTGCACACAATGGAGAGAAAACAATTGATGAGAAAACAGATCATTATCTAAGTCTTGCAGATTTACTTTTAACAATAAGATTGTTGATTTTTTTATCTGTATGAAAAATGTACCACTGTGACCTTCTGAAAATGAAAATTTCCATTGATACTTTTACAATTTCAAGTACGAGGTCATCTGAAAAATGTTCTTGTGATAATTTCTAGCCTAGCCATTTAGCTAAGGTTATAAGCAAACAATACCAGTTATTTTTATGTTTATTCAAGTGTTGCCTTTTCACACTTGAATTTATACAGTTTACTTCACATTGTTCACCTGTTTTAGCTATTTTTCATAGTTGGTAAATTCATTTCAGGTTCATAAAATGCTTTTTTCTCCCCCCTCCTGTTTTTGTTCATTTCCAGTTTGGGAAGCTTACAGGTAGTATGAGACAGGAATTGATACAGTTGCTGCTGTTAACAACATTTACCAACTGTCAACTGTGTGCATGATATCAGATTGCATTAAGTACTGTGGAAAGTTATAAGTAGATAGATACTTAGCTTCTGCCCTCAATGAAGGTGCAGTCTAATGAAATTCATATACACTCCTGGAAAGTAAGATACACTAGAGAAACATATTACAAGTATTTAAAGAGCAATATTTTCAAGTGCCAGCTCAACTGTCATAGAGGAATGTCTCTCATTCTTTGCTTAAAAAAAATTCATTGGGATTCCATTGCTAGTACTATTAAGAGCAATAGATATCAAAAGGGCCATGAAAGACCCAAGGATCTACAAAGATAACATGGTAATTAAGTTTTACAGAATGTCTAATAAATGCCAAGCTGGGGAACTTTACATACATCATTTCACGTAATCCTCATGACAACCCTGCCTACAAGGTTTATCCCCATTTTCCACATGCGGAACTGAGGCTTAGAGAGATTAAGTATTTAGTTAGGTCATAGAGCTAATAATGGCAGAGTCTGGAATGAAAACAAATTATTCTAACTCCAAAGTCCAAACTTTTCCTATTTCCTCACATGTCCTCTCAAGCTTCTTTACCTGGCCAATCTAATTTTCTCAACTATTTCTCCCTGCTATACTGCCTATGTCTACTCTCTGACCTCAGCCAATTTTTCATTATCTCCTCCTCTTTCTTTTGCACATTTCTTCCTGGGCTGAAGTGTATGTTGCCACCTCACTGGATGACACCAGCACCACCACCAGGCACTGCAACTTCTTGAACTTCTGTGTGGGCCCCAGTCTCTCCAGCCATGCTTCTGGTTACAGTCAGTGACTGGCTGTCTAATCCACCAGCTCCACTTTCAGACCTTCCCTTCCTTCCCTCCTCACACATTCTTTAATTCCTAAACTCCCTTTAATCCCAACAATACCTTTTGAAACTGAGACTTATACAGTCCCCAATTTATAAAGCTCCTCTTTCT